>NW_027397117.1:7546731-7549231 GCF_003265705.2 Callorhinus ursinus | reverse complement strand
ATTGTATTTTCTTTCATTTATCAAGAACATACCCAGTATATGCCAGATGCTATTCTAGGCACAGGGATACAACAGTAGTAAAAACTGACAGAATCTATTTCATTCTGTCCTCCTTTACTCTGTGCTTTGAAGATTTAGCCATGCTGCTGTGTGTGCATCCAGCTCACTACCGCAACATACCTGACAACCCTGGGAGTCACTGGGGCTAGCTAATCACTATTATCACTTCAGTATGGATCCTTTTAGAATTTCTTCTGTGCTTAATCCCAGGGAAAAATACTATTTGTTGAATTTTTTTTCCATAAATACCATACTTGTTTATCATTTTTCCTAAAATTTAGTTTTATTTATTTATTTATTTATTTATTTATTTATTTATGAGAGAGAGAGAGGGAGCGTGCACGCACAAACGGGGGGAGGAGCAGAGGGAGTGAGAGAGAGAGAGAATCTCAAGCAGGCTGTATGCTCAGTGCAGAGCCCAAAGCAGGGCTTGATCCCAGGACCCTGAGATCATGACCTGAGCCAAAATCAAGAGTTGGATGCTTAACCGACTGAGGCACCCAGGTGCCCCATAGCATTCTTGGTTTTAGTTCACTCAACAGTTTGTCAGTATATTGAGCAATCACACCTTTTAAACTATTGTGCAGATTCCATATTAAGGATATCATGTATTTTAGTTGGCCATTTTCCTGTTGATGGACACTGGGTTCCAGTGTTTATTTTTCTTTTACAAAACTCCTGCAGGAAACATGCCTGTTCTTGCCTCCATGCACACACACCTGGGAGGGTTTCTCTAGGGGAGATACAAGGAAGTCAAACTGGTATGTTATAGGCTTTGCACATTTTCAACTTTGATAGATATTGTCAAATCAACTTTAACATTTGCTGTCCCAAAATAGAAGACCTTTGCTCACCGCATTCTCTCCAACCTGCAATACCATCAAATGTTAAATTTTTTACCAACTTGATGGATTAAAAATAACGTCTTATATTTTTTTTAACTTTCATTGCTTTGATTTCTAATAAGGTTAAACAGCTTTTCATGTATGCAGTGGTCACTCATATTTCCTCCTTAGGTATTCATTTTCCTCTTGATTTACCCATCCTTTTCTATTTATACTCCCTTCACATAGTCTGGAGGCTAATCCCTTGCTGATTATGTTGCAAACATCTTTCACCATGCAGAGGTTTTAAATTTTCACTTAGGTAAAGCTCTTTATCTTTTCCTTCTGGCTATTGTTTTTGTCTTGTTTAAGGTGTTTATCTCAACATATATTCATAATTTATAATTATATATTAACATATGTTAATATATTAATAATATAATAGTTATTTTATATAATATGTTTGCTTCTGTTTTAGAATTTATGTGTATTTCATCTACCTGCAACTTATTTTTATAAATATCATAAGCATGTAACTTTTTTACATCCCAAAGAGATAGGCAGTTGTCCCAACTTTACTGAATCCTTAACCTAAGTGATTTGAAGTTCCACCTTCATACTAAATTCTTATATATAGTTGGTATATTTCTGAACTCCATAATCTGTTTCACTGATCTAGACTCTATTCTATTTATGTACAATACTATGTAGGTAGTATATCTGGACATCTGGTAGTGCAAATCTCTGCTCTTCTATTTATTTATTTTTTAAGATTTTATTTATTTGCCAGAGAGAAAGAGCAAGAGAGAGCACAAGCAGGGGAAATGGTAGACAGAGGGAGAAGCAGGCTCTCTGCTGAGCAGGGAGCCTGATGCAGGACTTGATCCCAGAACCCTGGGATCATGACCTGCGCCAAAGGCAGCCGCTTAACCAACTGAGCCACCCAGGCATCCCTGCTCTTTTATTTTTCATCTTGGATGCTTCCTGCTTATTTTCTTTGTCACACACATTTTAGGATCAATTTAATATTTCCCTGACAAATCTGGTTTGGATTCTGATTGGGATTGAATTGAATGGTTCACTAATTTCATAATGGATATATTTAAAATAGCAAGTCTTTTCATCCATGGATATACTGTTTCTCTCGCTTTAGTAGAGATTTTTGTGGCCTTTATAGCTATTTTAATAGTTTTTTCTTAGATTCATTCCTAGGTACTTGAAATTTTTTCCTATAATAAATGGCATCTGCTTTACCACTGTGCTTACTAATGAGCTATCATCAATGATGGGAAAGTGTTGAGTTTTGTGTGCTGACACTGTATCTGGCCATCTTGGAGTACTTTCTTATTCATTAAAATTTCTGTGAATCTGCTGACATGGGTTTTGTTATGCTCCTGACGGTGGCCTGTCTTCTGATTTCTTCTTCAGCTGTGCTGAAGACAAGCGATCCAGGGCCAGATTATCATAATTTTCACCTCTGTTCTTTAGGTCTGCATTTCTGGTAAGCTTTCCAAGTTCGTTTTCTATAACCTGAGTTGGAGTCTACACATCATTGGCCCTGCTCTTTATTACCTCTCCTGCTGTTTTTTCTATTATGTTTTTAGAATCCTTGAGTT
>NW_027397117.1:7501112-7546631 GCF_003265705.2 Callorhinus ursinus | reverse complement strand
TGTGTGTGTGTGTGTGTGTGTGTGTGTGTGTGTGTGTGTATTTCACTGAGAACACAAAATAAATGTTTTGTCAGCCTTTTTTCTGTAAGGAACCTTCTCAGTGCTATACCTTTTCTCTACCTCTATGGCTACCTCTCTTTCTGCTATGCAGGAATTTTCTTTGCAGTTTTTATTTTTTTCCTGTTTATCCTTCAAAGAGGAAAGATCTAGCCTTGGTTGGTGATCTCAGGGCACAGAATGGAGGGATTCCTCTTTTATTTCCTCTGGCCTTCTGGGTGTCAGCAGGATTCCAAAATCAGTTCTTGACCTGAAGAGACCACCCAGTTTCAAGATGGCTGCTGACACCAAATTTGATTAGCAAAGCATAAATTTGATGCAGTCCTGAGGAGGAGAACCCATCACCCTTTCTTCTGATTATGGGAGTATGCTTCATTTCTGACTAATCTGACACAGTTTCAAGTCCTTTCTTAACAAGAACAATATAGAGGAAGTGGAATTTCTGAAGTATCCTTCTCCTAGGGTGTGTATTCTTAGCATCATTCTTGAAACTGACTTCACTTCTGTGATAGTTAATTTTATGTGTCAACTTGACTAGGCCACGGTGTGTTCAGATGTTTGGTCTAATATTAATTCTGTGTGTGTCTATGAGGGTGTTTTTGGATGAGATTAACATTTGAATCAGTAGACTGAGTCAAGCAGACTGTCCTCCCTAATGTGGGTGGAACTCACCCCTTCAGTTAAAAGCCTGAATAGAAAATAAAAGCTAAGTAAGAGAAAATTTCTCCTGCCGAACTGTTTTCTAACTGGGACATCATTTTTTGCCTGCCTTCAGACGTGAATTTAAATATGAGCTCTTTCTAGATCTTGAGCCTTCAGACTGGAGCTATGTCATCAGTTGTCCCGGGATCTCCAGTTTGCCAAATCACCTTGTAGATCTTGAGTCTTGTCAGCCACCTCCAGGATTATATGAACCAGTTCCTTGCATTGAATTGTATAACCAATTCCTTATAATAAATAGGAGATAATATATGTATCTCCTGTTGGTTCTGTTTGTCTGGAGAATCCTCACTAACACAACTTCCCAAGGAGCAGTGCTTGGTGCCTTTCCTGGTCAGCAAACAACTGAGCATCCTTGTTACTTTCATAACCATGGACAGGGTCTTGTTCTGGCTATAACCTCAGCCTAGCATCTCCCAAGGGTCCTCTAATCTCTGTAAGATAAGAGAATCAGAATTGCAAAAAGTACACCATTTGAGGGGTTTCAACTTCCCTAGTCCTTGACATAAATAGATACCCAATGAGAAGGGTATTTGTCTTCTCAGGGTGATTCTTTGTTGGCATATCCTAAATACCCCAGTCATTGCTGGAGATCAGCTCTCCTCCTGTGTGGTTACTCATGGTGATCAGAGGCAGGTGAGATCCAGGATAGTGCCATCTAAATCCAGCAGGAAAACCCAGGGCAGCACCAGAAATGATGAGTCAGAATCACCCGGATTCTGAGTGCTGGGTCCCACCACTAGAGTCTCCATTCCTAACCAGTTCCCCAGCAGTGCTGATGAACCTCGGCATTAAGGTTCAGGACTAGAGAGAAAGGGCTAGAGCCAAAGTATCATTAAGGAAACAATCAGGAGCCTTGCACAAAGGTGAGGAAGCAGAGGGAAAGGTCGAAGAAAGACCAGGACTTAGGCAAGAACAGCGCCAAGATGTCAAGGGTTTGTTTTCATTGGACGCCAGCCTCTAAAAGTGGAGATGGGGTGGGCTAGATAACATACCTAGAGTAAAACACAAGTGTGAAGGAAACCCTGCCCAGGCCCCCGCCTCAGTCATTTCTTTCTGGCAGGTGGGAAGAGTGACAGAGTCTGCCAGTATGGATGTCCAAAATCAAATGTTCAATTGACATAGATTTTCAGACTTAGCTTGCTTTATCAGGAGACAGAAGCATTGTGAAACCAAATTAATAAGGCACATTACAGAGCTCAGATGGGGGAGAGGGTGTTGCCTCCTGTTCATAATGTGTGATGTTTCCGGTAAGTCATAGATCCTTAGGTTAAGGCAGAATTTATTATATGAAGCTATTTCATATGTATTGACAGTGAATCCATCTCACCACCATTTCTTAGTTTAGGCCCCCTTCCTTTTCTTGCCTTGTGCCCTCCTCATCGAACACTGTAGTTCCCTCTGTTGCTCTATCCTGGATCTCAAGAGAGAGATCTGGGGAGATCCCTCCCCAGCATCTTAAAAACTTTAATTAGCTATTTTGATATATTCCCTAAGAACTCCAGAGTCTGATTCATCAAGATGATAACAAGAAGATATTTTCGGAATTTGTTCCAATTTAAAGGACTAAATTATTTCTTCATTTGTTATTTATCTGCCTGTGGATATTCTAATGCCTGATACCAAATTTACACTCGAGAAGCCAGCTCTCCACGAGCCAGCTTTTCCAGGGTGAGCAGACCATAAACTTGGAACCCGAGTTGTGTCCGTTAACACGTCTTTGAGTCTTTATAAAGGAGTCGGGTGAGACTAAATGAGAAGAAGTTGGGCATGACTTCAGATCTTTTCCCTGCAAAGAGCAAATGTCAGCTGTGGGGATGGATGGACATCAGACAGGGGAGGAGGTTGAGTCCATCATGAGGAATCCACTCCAAGCCTGGAGCTTCAGAAATAGAGCTTTTCAACCCCAAGAAAATCAGGCATCCTCTCTCTTTTAACCCGCCTGACAAAGAAAGAAAAAACATATCACCGTGTGCTCCTTGTGCAAAAGTGACAGAACTCTCCCCCTTGACAGTCCATCTCTGTCAACACTAGAATGTCAAGCGTGCCACCAGCTACATAGCTGCTGAGACCAATGCCTGAGTAACCTCCGTACTAGGGTCTCGTCTGCTGCCCTTACCCTGGTTCCCGGTATTTACCCCCCGTAAATACCAATCCGCAAACTGAAGCACGCCGTGCACACTCACTCAGGCCATCTGTCACGCAGGCTTTCGTCACAGCCTAAGAAGAAAGAGGAGGCAGGGGAAGAAGGTAACATTTATCGAGGGCCTGCTGGTGCAAGGCAGTGCACCAGGTATTAAACACACCTCATGTCCCAGCAGCCCCTGAGGTGAGCGGAATGGATTAGCCCCATCGTGTCCCCATTTTACAAATGAGCAAAGCGGGGCTTAGCTTCACCACGAAGAGCGTGGCTGAGCTCTCTCTCATAAACGAAAATGATATTGTACTTATGTAGGACACAGGGGTGTCAGGCACTGTTTACTTAATCCCCATAACTGTCCTACAGCATTATCATGATCCCCACTTTACAGCCACCAAGACTGAGGAGCAGGGAGCTTAAGGAACTTGCCCTGAGTCCACCGGGCTAGGAACAGTAGAGCTAAGCTTTGCACCCAGGAATTCTGGCTAAGAGTCTGCACTCTTAACCACTTCACACCGCCAGAGGGCTTCTAGTGACAAAGTCCTGGAATGGACTTTGTGCTCACACAATAGTACGTGACGGAGCCAGAAATTGATTTCATTTGTGTCCTTCTACTGCATCAGATAATTCAGAGCTGGAAAATGTCAACATTCAGGGAGGCCTGGTCCCTCGAGAAGTGGGCTTTATATAGACAGGTAACTAGGTTTTGCTGACCCCATTACCAGAGCTGTCATCAGATTTTAGTTAATGATGACTGTACCCCTCCCCAATTCTCTCCAAAACTTCGCAGGAGTCAGTTAATAAAGACTCTTTTGGGGGGGCGCCTCGGTGGCTCAATTGGTTAAGCGTCTGACTCTTCAGCTCAGGTCATGATCTCAGGGTTGTGAGATGAAGCCCCACATCAGGCTCCATGCTTAGTAGTAAGTCTGCTTGAGATTCTCTCCCTCTCCATCTGCCCCTCCTGCCCATGGTCTCTCTCTCTCTCTTTCTCTCTCTCTCTCTCTCTCTCTCAAAATAAATAAACAAATCTTAAAAATAAAATAAAGACTCTTTGGATTTAGGATTTAGAAATGCCAGATCCCCTAGTGAGTCCAACAGTGAGTTAATTCTCACTCCACCTAGAAAAGCCTTATCAAAATCAGTTTGATGTTTTCTTTCCTTTCCCCTGCAAATTTTTCTGGAGCTGGACCTGTGGTCACCACTTATTGGCAACATCATCAACAACAAACAGAGATAGGGATTGCGAGGTTTTGCTCTGAGACCATGGCTCTGACACCAGAAAGCCCACTTGATCCTGCTCAGGTAAATGGCAGCCAGGGCTGGACTCATCCAACCCTGGTTTTTGGCCTCTTATGGAAGGAAGACAGAGCAGGCATGAGATGGAAATTGCATTTGACTGCCTGTGAAGAGTGCTAACTATAATGACATAAGCACATGAGGATCTGTTTTTCTCACCTAAGGAGGTGGTCAAAGGAGGCAATGTTTGCTATTGGTTCAGCAGTTCAAGGTTGTCAGGGCTGGAGGTCTCTGCAATTCGCTCGTTTTTTTTCCTCATTGTCTCAAGATGGCTGCTGCAGCTCCAGCCATCAGGATTAGGCAGGAAGGAAGCAGAAGGAGGGACAGAAAAGGATGCCCAACTACATAACTTCCTGTTCAAGAGCTCCCCCAAACTCTACTTACTGAGTTTGCATATGTCTGTGAAAGTCTGGGCACCTAGGCACCCCAACAATATAGGATGAAGGGGAGAGTAGATGGTGGTTAGGCAACAAGCAGTCTCTGCTGCAGAGTCCTGTTGGCTTAGGACTAGGTTGTCCTTGTTTCCAGCATCTCAGCGCTCCCAGTCTCTGCTGCCCCTAGAGAAGCCCTGAGTACATGGGCTATTTCAGCATCCTGGCTGCTTGGACCAACCTTCCAGGACTCGCAGAGCCCAGCGCAATTCAAACTGAAAGAACAAATGAAGACAATCTATATTTCTAAAACTTTTATTTTTAAATGGAGAAAGGACTGATTATTGGAAAAATTTTTACTCTTACTCGTGATTGATGCATTGGTGTGGTTGTCTGCCACTTTCTGTATTGGTGGGTCAGGCTGGTGGTCCGGTGCACCTGCACCACCCCAACTTCTAAGAGATCTTCAGGAACCACAGAAAAAAAATATTTAAAGAGGGGGAAGGTAACTGTCTCCTTGCTAATCAAGGGGTGGGGGAGAATAAGAATAAGATACAGAGATCATGAAGTATCAGATTACTATAAAATCATGTTTTTTACTCACATTTCTTACTTTGAGCATGCCCATCCACACACCTCTGCCTTTTTATTAGTTAGTGCCTAGCCAAGAACAAATTAAACACCCTCTCACCACCTTAGAATTCTGGGACGTCCAGGATTTTCCCTCACTGATTTTCCAAGAAACATTGCAAAGCAGATAAAATCTAAATAGATTTAAGGTAGGCTAAAATGCAGTGTTACATTCTAATGTAGTTAGGTTATAATTTAAATGTAATTCCATGGAGATATAACTCCGATGTTAGGGAATGCTGGGGGTGTAGGGAAGGACCTGTACGCTGCTGTGGATCATTACTTACAGAAGTACTCATAGTTATGGGGTGCAAAGCCAGGAAAGCTCCAAGAGGCCCTATTATTTATTTTTACCTTGCTAAGTGTATTAGCATGTTCTCAAAGCTCTCCATAAGAAGCACAGCTTGCTGGCATTCGTAAAACCTGCAAATGGAAGCAGAGAAGCTCATGTGCCGGTGCATTTCTCTGGCTGGATTCCAGGATGCACTGAGGTTTTCTTAATTTAGAATTGACTGTAAATTTGGACGTCTTGCTCTTGTGTCACCTGCCATGCTGCAGGCATCCCAGGAAGAAATCAGCTAAGCCACAGGGGCAAAATACCAAGAGTGTGACTCATCCCCTGATTTTCTGAAACAAGTGTCAAGTCCCCCGAGGATGGATTCTGTGTCTCTGGGAACCCACACAAAATGGGAGCTGTCAACATCCGAGGAGAAATTTGAAAGGGACACCCAGCGCATTGGCATCAGCTTGTGGGACAGTACAGAGCCCCCACCTGTGTATTCCCTTGGGGGAAACACAAGCAGCCCAGCAGGGCAGCTTGGCATTTCTTTCTTGAATCATCTGAGTTCCCATGCTCAAGCTGTGATTCTCCAAATGTCACACCCAGTGAATCCTGCCCTTCCAAGGCAGACACATGGCCTGATATGCCCAGCCTACCCCCAGTCTCTCTACGTGAGGTGTGAGCCAAACACCTCTCCCTCGTTTAACACCCAGAACCCAGGGTGAGCCTTAGACCAGGATGGGCTGGGAGATGTTGGTCTTGTTGCAACTGGCCGGCCGCCATTATGTTCAGTCTTTGTTGGCGAGAACTGAGGGGTCGTTCAGGCCCCTTCCTGTGTACACAGAAAAACAAAGAATTGAGGGTCTTAGAGTCCAGGGAGGGGCAGGGCAGAGGAGCTGCCTTCTGGGGAAAGGGGGGTGGTCCCCATATTCTGCTTTTAGTGGCCCAAGGGAGCAGCCCTTTTTGCCCTTGGGTCCTGAGAACTACTGCCCTATCCTTCACTTCCTCTCCCAGAATTCGATGTCATCCCCTACCCTTGTGCCCTTCTAAAACAGCCCCTGTTTGTTGCTTAACTCAGTTTGGATGGATTTCTGCTTTTTGCAGAATTCCTCCGCTAAGACAATGAAGATCCCTTGGCTGTCATTTTGTGACACAGGCTTCCATGATTTTTTTTTTCCTTTTAAAAAGGGCATTCTTTCAGGGGAAGGGGGGTTTCCTTCCTAAATACCCAGAACACACCCTGTCAAATGTAGAAAGAATACCTCGTAACTGTAGCTGCCGCCTGCCAAAATACTGCCACATACCTAATGGCAAAACAGTGCTAGTGAAGGCGGTCACTTTTGTTTCCTCCGTGCCAGGCACAACAATAAGACATTTTAGAGATGCAGGTTCATTCCATCCTACCTGCAACTCTATTAGCATTATTATTCCCATTTACAGATAAGGACACTGCAGCTTGGCTCTGAGAGGTTCAGTAAATGCCCAAGAAGACCCAGCAATTCAATCACAGGTCTCCCTTCCAAGAATGTCTGTGTTTCTTGCCAGTACACACGTATTCTCTGGACAGTTTTCTTCACGCACTTGGCTCTGCAGGATGTTAATATATGTGTGTTTCTGTTAGAATGCTTTTGTTGCAAGTAGCAAAAACACCAATTTGAACTGGCTTAAAGAGTAAGGAAATATCTCCGCGAACAGAAATCTGGACTTGAATGAGCTTCAGGGTTGGTTGAGTCAGTAGCTTTGACCCCCTTCCTCCCCCTTTGTGTTGACACCTGTGCAGATGGTA
Organism: Callorhinus ursinus; assembly: GCF_003265705.2. NCBI lineage: Eukaryota > Metazoa > Chordata > Mammalia > Carnivora > Otariidae > Callorhinus > Callorhinus ursinus. Next base: position 7,539,351 of record NW_027397117.1, on the reverse strand, counting down.
GTCTCCAAATATGGCCATAGTACCACATGTTCTGCAATGTGACCTTGGCAGTCCCCCCATAAATAGGTGGTCCACCTTCTCACTCCCTTGAGTCTGGTGAACTTGTGACTTGTTTTAAGCAACAGAATGCAGTGGAAGTGATGTTGTGTGCCCTCCACTTTGAGGTCAGAAAGGCCATGCAGCATCTGCCTTGTTTGCTGGAACACTAACACTTGGAGCCCTGAGTTGCCACATAAGAAGTTCAACTACCCACAATGTGGTGGCTGTCATGCTATGAGGAAGCTAAACCACACAAAGAGGCCATGGGTAGGCTCCATCCTTGGCAATTCTAGTCTTGGAATACTCCTAGGATCTGCCAGACTTGTGAGTGAACAAGCCTTCAGATGATTCAGCTCTAACTGTCAAGTCGAGTCTTTCCAAATAGACCCCAGACATTGTGGAGCAGAGGCAAATCATGATAACTAGAACGATGTCATTTTCCTGCCAGTAACAAAATGATGGAGCTGCTCCAGACATCACATCTAGACCTGACAATGCCCAGAGCTTAAGGAGGGGCTATCTCTTTCTGGGGCGTGCTCTCTCTCTCAAAGACAAAATGCTTCCCAGCTCTCCTGGCAGGCATCAGAGCATGTCTCTTTGGTCAAAAGTGAGTCACATGCCCACCTGGGACAGTATGGGATGGAGAGGACCTCAATATCTCTGACAGTACTACCTGAGAAAGCTTTCCCTGTTTAATTATTGGCAAACACTAGACTAAACTGAACTTTTATCTACAAGACTGCTCAGAAACATTGATATAATTATATTTGTCATTTCCAGTAGGGGAAACTATATGCCATATTTCTCATTCATATTTACCTGAAAGTCTATTTATTTATGTAGTTATTTAAGAAGAGCACTTTGCTTCCTGGAACTATCTTCTACAGAACAAAATTTGGAAAAAAAAAAACAATACAATTAGATACAGCATTTCCATTAAAATCAGAAACATGATACATATGCCTATTAATACAACTATCATTTAACATTAACCAGTGCAACTGAATAAGAACTCTGCCTCCATTTAAATAAAGAAATCAGTACTTTTTTAAGAATAAACATACCCAAGGAGATGAGAGACCTGGACTCCAAAAAGTATAAGGCACTGGTGAAAGAAATTGAGGACACAAACAAATGGAAAGATATCCCATGTTCATGGATAGCTAATATTGTTAAATATTGGAAGAGCCCATATTCTAAATGTCCATAATGTCCATACTACCAAAGCAGTCTATAGATTTCATGCAACCCTTACCAAAATACCAACAACACTTTTCACAGAGCTAGAACAAATAATTCTAATATGTGTATGGAAGCATGAAAGACCCTGAATAGCCAAAGCAATCTTGAGAAAGAGGAATAAAGCTGGAGGTATCACAATTCCAGATTTCATGGAAAACAAAAAAGGAAATTAGACTTTTTGCCTCCTTTCTTACCTCTCCCATTTTTACTTTTTGATCTTTATTTATATAATATGGGATTTAGATCCAATTTAATATGTTTAAATTATTGGTTTTTCATATTATGTCTTTCTTTTTAAGAAATAGCCACCTTATTTGCATTTTGCTTTATACTCATGTTCATAACATTTTAAATTAAATTTTAGAGTGGATGATTTCAGTTCTCACAAACCGTTTCTTTATGTCCTGCTTTCTCCATTCCCAAACTCCTCATTTTATTAATCTCTCAGTGGGCTGATGTGAATTTTAAATCATTTGTTTAGGAAGGGTGGTGGATTTTATGCTTTCTGAGCTCTTGAAGAGCTGTTAGGAGGTCTGCTGTCTTTGAGGATGAATCTTTCAGGTGTCAAATCCTTTTTTTTTTTTTAAAGATTTTATTTGTTTATTTGAGAGAGAGAGAGCACGAGAGAGAAGAGGGTCAGAGGGAGAAGCAGACTCCCCGCCGAGCAGGGAGCCCGATGCGGGACTCGATCCCGGGACTCCAGGATCATGACCTGAGCCGAAGGCAGTTGCTTAACCAACTGAGCCACCCAGGCGCCCCTCAGGTGTCAAATTCTTAAGTAAAAGCACTTTCCCTTAAAATCTCAGTGGTATCTCTCTAGTGTCTCTTGGAGTTTAGAGTTGCACAGGACATGTCCAAGAGGGCCTGGTTTTCTTTCTTGGAAGTTAACCTATTCTTTAGGCCTAGATGTTTTGCAGAATTTTTTCTTTATTTTTGTATTTCAAACATGTCATCGAGATATGTCTAAGTGTTGGCATCTTTCAAATTATGTTACCTGATTCATGATAAGCCCTAAAGATCTAGAGAACTAAACTTTTAGGAAATATTTTTGTATTATTGTATTTTTGGTTATTGCTTCTATTCTATGTCTTCTTGGTTCTTTAGAAATAATGGTTTTCTGTATATCTCTATTCTATGTCCTTCGTATTTATCATCTTCTCTCATATGCTTTTCATCCCTGAATCCTTCTGTCTGTATGTCAGAGCTAATGATATTTATTTTGCCATCTGATTCACTGAGTCCATTTTCTCTCCTCTAAATCTTGCTCTTTATTGCTTCTGTTGTCATTTCTGCTATGGTGTTATTAGATTTTTAAAACATTACTTCTTATATATTAACTAGTTTCCATCTAATCAACAAATATATGTATATAAAAATACCATGGGGCGCACAAAGCAATTTCTGTGTAAAGTTTACTTTTATTTCCCATATTTTTCAAAAGTATGTTTTCTCCAGTTTTCTGAAGTGCTTGGTTCTCCTGCAATTTTTATATCTTGAATTCTTTTCCACACGTTTCAAACTTTGTGTGTTCATTTCCTGCAGGACACCCGGCCTTTGCATAAAGAAAGATAAATAGTGGAATAGAATTTGCAATAAACTAGCATGAGCCTCAGTGAACCAGCAACATTTTTGAGTGTGGGGAGAGCCAGGAACATGGGCAGGTGGATTCGGGGAAGTTCAGATATCTCTGTAGGGCTGTTTCTCCATGAAGGGTAAAGCCAGTGAATCTGGGTCAGCTTTTCTTCTCTTGTTTGCTGTTCGACCCGACCTTCGCTCGGACCACATCTAGCTGCATGGACTTTTCCTTTGTGCTGCTTCCTGCTCCCATGGTGTGGTTACCCTTGCTCTTGGAATTTCCAAGTGTATCAATTAATGCTGCACAATGATGCTGCGCAAGAAATCACCCCAAAACTCAGTGGCATATAATAAGATGCACTTATAGTGATGTTCATGGGTCTGCCAAGTCAGCCGATCGATGCCGAGGGTCAGCTGGGAGGCTCTGCATCCAGCGCGAGTTGGGTTTCACGTCTGTCCCACTTGTTTCCATCCTGGGCCCAGTTAGCAGAAACTCAAGAAAAGGTTTTTGCATTGAGATGTCATTGGCACAAGAAGGTGTGCCCAACTGCCTCTGCATATGCCACCTTCTCTAACAGCTTATTGTCCAAAACAAGTCACCTGGCCAAGTCCTGCACCACTGAAATATACTCCAGGCATAGTGGAAGTGTGGGGAGTAAGAATTTGCTTTGCAGTTATTCACATTATAACACCTAGTTCTCCCCTGGTGTGACAGTCCACAGTGGCAAGGAGCTTCTAAGGAAATAGCCTTGGTCTACCCCATTGCCGTTCTGATACCCTCACATCCCTAAATCCGGCAGGGTTGGTGTGCTTCCTCCAGAATCCTTCCTCTTGACTCCCTAACTGTCCTGACATGATCTCAGCCTGCCTTTTTAAGTGACTCTATGGAGCTGCTGATTTTATGGCCTCAGTTATCTTGTTTCTATAAAATGTTTGTTTATCTTTAGCTGATTAAAATTTCATAGGCAACAAATAAAATTTTAAAAGATGAGGTCGAGATGTATAATTGAATCCGATAAATGTAGCATTGCACAGCTTAGCCATGTGCTCAATTTGTGATCTGAGAGGCCATGCCACCTGCTGTGCGTGTGACCTGGGTATTAAAAGGGAGAGGCTACAGCTTAACCACAGTCTGAGTTTGTCATCTGGTTCCTAAATTGGAGAGTTATACCACTTACCCATGTGCCATCTCTGTGCTCAGGTTACTAAAACAGAGTTGTAATTCCTAACCACATGCCTTAGCTGTGATTTGGTGAGACAAACAGAAGGATGCGTAACTTACCCAAGTGCCATATTAGTGATCTGGTTACTAAACAGGGGACCATACAGCCCAACCAAATGTTGTATTTGTGATCTGTTACTAAAACAGTCCTGCGCCACATTCCCACACACCATGATTGGGTTCCTAAAACAAAGGGCCATATGGCTTAACACAGTCGGCATTTGTGATCTGGTTCATGAACAGAGAGCCATGGGCTTCACCCTGGACTCCTGTCAGGCTGTTTCCTGGAGGAGGAAGGTCTCTGAACTGCATGGGGTTTCCTCTGGGAACTAAAATTGGGTCAAGGGTATTCTAACTAATTTTGGATTCTAAGGGAAAAATCACCACCTTCATTTCCATTCTCAATCTCAGAACAAAGTACCTTAGTTCTTTTAATTTTCAACCACCGATGCTAATAGTTCTGTAGCCGGGAAGGGACACGTAGCCTTACATTGCTGTTCTTTTCTCTCACTTCTGCATACTTGTTTCTTTTCTGCCCTCCGTTCAGCCGGGACCCATTAAATTTTGGTCTTCTGATTCTTTTTGTTGTTGTTGTTCCTTTTTTCAAGCTTTTACCTAAATTCCAGTTAGTTAGCATACAGTGTAATATGTAGGATTTAGTGATTCATCACGTAGCATGTAACACCCAGTGCTCATCATAACAAGTGCTCTGGATATTTTTTTATTTATTTTTTAATTTTTTATTGTTACGTTAATCACCATACATTACATCATTAGTTTTTGATGTAGTGTTCCATGATTCATTGTTTGTGCATAACACCCAGTGCTCCACGCAGAACGTGCCCTCTTTAATACCCATCACCAGGCTAACCCATCCCCCCACGCCCCTCCCCTCTAGAACCCTCAGTTTGTTACTCAGAGTCCATCGTCTCTCATGGTTCGTCTCCCCCTCTGACTTACTCCCCTTCATTCTTCCCCTCCTGCTATCTTCTTCTTTTTCTTTTTTTTTAACATATGTTGCATTATTTGTTTCAGAGGTACAGATCTGTGATTCAACAGTCTTGCACAATTCACAGCGCTCACCATAGCACATACCCTCCCCAATGCCTATCACCCAGCCACCCCATCCCTCCCACCCCCCACCACCCCAGCAACACTCAGTTTGTTTCCTGAGATTAAGAATTCTTCATATCAGTGAGGTCATATGATACATGTCTTTCTCTGATTGACTTATTTCACTCAGCGTAACACCCTCCAGTTCCATCCACGTCATTGCAAATGGCAAGATCTCATTCCTTTTTGATGGCTGCATAATATTCCATTGTGTATATATACCACCTCTTCTTTATCCATTCATCTGTCGATGGACATCTTGGCTCTTTCCACAGTTTGGCTATTGTGGGCATTGCTGCTATAAACATCGGGGTGCACGTACCCCTTCGGATCCCTACATTTGTATCTTTGGGGTAAATACCCAGTAGTGCAATTGCTGGATCGTGTGGTAGCTCTATTTTCAACTGTTTGAGGAACCTCCATACTGTTTTCCAGAGTGGTTGAAGTGGTCTGGATATTAATCCATCCTCCATCTAGCCCATCCCCCGCCACCTCCCCTCCAGCAACCCTCAGTTTTGTTTTATGTAGTTAAGAGTCTGTTTTCTGGTTTGCCTCTCTCTTTTTCCCCCCTATGCTCATTGGTTTTGTTTCTTAAATTCCACATATGAGTGAAATCATATGGTATTTGCCTTTCTCTGACTGACTTATTTCACTGAGCATAATACACTCTAGCTCCATCCATGTTGTTGCAAATGGCAAGATTTCATTCTTTTTGATGACTAATATTCCATTATACACACACACACACACACACACACACCCATATACACACATACCACACCTGCTTTATCCATTCATCAGTTGGTGGACATTTGGGGTCTTTCCATAATTTGGCTATTGTTGGTAATGCTGCTATAAACATCAGGGTGCATGTACCCCCTTCAAATCAGTTTTTTTGTGTTCTTTAAGTAAATACCCAGTAGCACAATTGCTGGATCGTAGAGTAGCTCTTTTTTTTTTTTAAAGATTTTATTTATTTGAGAGAGAGAGAATGAGAGAGAGCACGAGAGGGAAGATGGTCAGAGGGAGAAGCAGACCCCCTGCCGAGCAGGGAGCCCGATGCGGGACTCGATCCCGGGACTCCAGGACCATGACCCGAGCCGAAGGCAGTCACTCAACCAACTGAGCCACCCAGGTGCCCTTTTTTTAACTTTTTGAGGATGCTCCATACTGTTTTCCAGAGTGGCTGCACCAGCTTGCATTCTCACCAATCGTATAAGAGGGTTCCCCTTTCTCCACATCCTCGCCAACACCTGTTGTTTCCTGAGTTATTAATTTTAGCCATTTTGACCAGTATGAGGTGATATCTCGTTGTAGTTTTGACTTGTATTTCCCTGATGATGAGTGATGTTGAGCATCTTTTCATGTGTCTGTTGGCCATCTGTATGTCTTCTTTGGAAAAGTGTCTATCCATGTCTTCTGCCCATTTTTTAACAGGATTGCTTTTTGGGTGTTGAGTTTGATAAATTCTTTATAGATTTTAGATGCTAACCCTTTTCAGCTACGTCATTTGCAAATATCCTCTCCCACTCTGAAGGTTAGCTTTTAGTATTGTTGTTTCCTTTGCTGTGTAGAAGATTTTTATCTTGATGAAGTCCCAGTAGCTTATTTTTGCTTTCATTTCCCTTGCCTCAGGAGACATATCTAATAAGAAGTCACCATGGCCAGTGTCAAAGAGGTTACTGCTTGTGTTCTCCTCTAGGATTTTGACGGTTTCCTATCTCACATTTAGGTCTTTCATCCATTTTGAATTTATTTTTGTGTACAGTGTAAGAAAGTGGTCCAGGTTCATACTTCTGCATGTGGCTGTCCAGTTTTCCCAACACCATTTGTTGAAGAGACTGTCTTTTTTCCATTGGATATTCTGTCCAGCTTTGTTGAAGATTAATCAGACCATATAGTTGTGGGTCCATCTTTGGGTTTTCTATTCTGTTCCATTGATCTCTGTGTGTTTTAGGGAGGTCTTTTTGATTCTTTATCCTGTATCTGGTCACGTTTTCTTCATCCGTTGGGCATCCCGTATTTTCCATTCTTTAACTGTGATGATTATCCCTGGATTTTATTCAATGCATCCTCTTGCTTTAACTTCCATTATGGCCCATTTTTTGAGTATTTCCATTTGCCATGCTTCTCTTTGTGCATGGGGACTTTCCTCAACGCACTGGCTGTCTTACCCATTTCTTAGGACAACATGTGCTCATTCTTCCATTCCACTAATACTAAGCTAGGGCTAACTTTTGCTAGGTGCTGTAGAAATAAAACCACCAACAGGCTACATCTCTATCCTCAAGTATCTTCTGGTCTATTGGACAAAACAGAAATGCCAGCAGGCAATTTTCATACACCGTCGTAGGTGTGATGACAAAGTTGGGTATGAAATAACAGGGATCACATGTGAGGGGAAGCATATTCAACCTCAGAGGACTCAAGAAAGCTTACCATAAGAATGTCAGAGAAGGTAAGACCTGAAGGAGGAATTTGTTTAGAGGAGGACACAGGCCAGAGCATGGTGTTCCAGATACAGCAACCTCTGGGTGCTCAGGAGGGTCCGTATGTTGAAGATTCTGATGTAGGGGTAGGATGAGAAGTATATAAGAAGCTGTGTTGAAGAACTTAGATCAATGATGAAAGAGCAAGAGAGTCATCGGAGGGTTTACATCAGGTCACCTTGGCTTCTGGGACCTTGTTTCACAATGAGTGCCTGTATCCAGAAAGGTCCCAGTCCTTGCAGACAGGATCAAAGTAAAGCCAAACCTCATCCATTGTTCCAGCTGAGCAGAACTACCTTTACAGGTGGTTGCTGCCTGACTCTTCTCCCCCCAACTCCCAGCCCATCAGACATGGCTTTCCTCTCTTATCTGAAGATAGTCACTAAGAATTACTTGTCTGGGGTCATGGGCGTGGTAAAAGGAACGCTCTAGAATGAGATAAGTAACGCAATGACATCTCATCCTATCGCTTTGCTGAATGCCAGATGGAAGCTGTCAAGAGAATCCTAAAAGCCTAAATGACAGTCTTTAAATGAGAAAAAAAAGCAGGTATGCTGTAGCCACGAGGAGCTTAAATTTCCCTGCTCTCAGACAGAATTATGTGTCGGCCGACTTCAGCTTCCAGCCTAGATCAGAGATGGATTCTATGAGCCTAAATACAGAGATGAAATTGGATAGCACATCATTAATAGGCCTATCAAAATGGTGTCTTATATTTGTATTACCTTGCATTTTTCATTAAAAAGATTGAACATTCTTATTTTATTTGATACTCCCCAAATCTCTATGAGGTGGCTTCTTACAATTATTGTTATTATTACCTCATTATTACTATTCTGATCATTTTATTATTAGTATTATTGTTATCTATTAAATGGATAGAGAAACACATTCCAAGCTATTAAGTGACCTGCCTAAGGACACTCAGCTAGTGAGTGGCAGACTCCATCTTCCATTATAATTCTGTTAGTCCCTGCATGGAGGACATTTCTATCAACCCCTTTCTGCATTTTTTTGCAGAACTCAGCTGATTAATCTCATTTTCCAGAACTGCCACAGTAGCCAACTAAGGGGTGGTAAATAGACTCTGGACTGGGAATCAGTTGAGTCTTACCTGTGTGATATGTGACCAGGTGACATCGGATACACTTAACTTTTCTTGCCACAACAAAACTGAGGTGCAGGCAAGCAAAATGTATAAAGTACAAGGAGTGCGCATTTTAGAATAAAAGGAGTGTTATCCACAGAACAACCCTATGATATAAATAACACTATATGTTTCATAGGGGAAAACTAAGGAACAGAGAAGTTTAGAAACTTTGACTGGGTCACACAGCCACTACATGACAGTGTCTGGAGGGAAACCAAGGTCATGGGACTTTTCTCAGTGTATTCCTGCTGAGGATTCACACACACACACACACACACACACACACACACACACACTGGTTTTTCATTATGCCTTCACCTTCAGTCAGATGCTTCATACATGCTCACCTTAACACCTAGTTCACATTAATAACACAAACCACTTGGAGCCTCACCACATCCCTTTAGATGTGCAAAAGGGAATTGTGTATGTTTTTATTCTCAAGACTTGCTATGAGGACACAGACATTTTTCCTAGGCCTCCTGCTTGTTTCTGATTGTCCCACTTCATCATCAATAGATACTGCAGATTTCAGACATCTCCCAGGGGTTGCGTAGAGTGGGCTCCCTGTGGGGACCCATCACCTGGGTCTCACGGGAACCCGCTGTTTAGGAGAGTGTTCACAATTTAGCCTCGGCCCCCAAACTGGACGGTCCAGTAACTGGGCCACCCCCGCTTGACAAACCACAGCATCCCCTGTGTCCAAACTCCCGAAGATGAGTTCTTCCCACACCTGAAGTGAGCTCTTAGCAAAATACCTTTATTTTATCAACAAAACCCAAACATAAACCTTTTTATTGCTGTGCTAACAAATTACCACAAACTGTGGCTTAAAGCAGCATAAATGTATTCTCTTAGCGTTCTGGAGATGAGAAGTCTGAAATCAATTTCACTGGGCTAAAATTAAGGTGTCCACAGGGCTGTGTTCTTCCTGGCGGCTCTGGGGGGACATTGTTTGTCTTTTCTAGCTTCTGATGACTGCCTGTCTTCCCGGCATGTGGCCCTTCCTGTATCTCTAAGGCATTGTTACTTCATCATATTACCTTGTCCTCATGCATCCAACCTCCCTCGGCCTCCATCTTATCAGGACCGTTGTGATTACATTTTGGGCCCCCCCCCGAGAATCCAGGATAACCTCCCCATCTCAGGCTCCTTAACTTGGTCACATCTGCAAAGTCCCTTTGACCACAAAAGGGAACTGATCTGCAAGTCCTGGGATCAGGATGTAGATATCGTTGGGGCTGTGATTCAGCCCTTCCACAGAACCCACTTCTAGGAGGGCTGGAAACTCTGTGCTCTGGAGTCCTCACAGCTTCTCACTCCAGTGGGACAGACCAAGCCGGTGGAATGGTACTGAGATGAGTGAATTGCTACTCAGTCTAAGGCTCCAATCACCGTGGCAGTTGAGAGTGGGAGCAGAGAGCTTTTAATGTCCTCTGCTCTGAGCTGCACTCGGATACCATATCTCTAATCTTACCCTAGGGAAGGCACTGCAACGCAGCAATGATGTCCATTTTGAAAGGAGAAAGGTTTTCCTGATTCTTACCGTGAAATGTATTACTTACAGAACAGTGTGCCCTCGCCCCCTGCCCTCCAGCCCCTGCAGCCCAAACCCCAAGCACGTGCCTGCCTCAGGGCCTTGGTACTAGCCATTCCCTATACCTGGAGTTTGCTCCCTGCAAAGAGCCACACCAGCCACCTTCACCCCCTCTATGTCTCTGCCCAAATGGCACCATCTCACGGGGACCTCCCTGATGTCCTCATTTAGAAGTGAACCACCACCACCGCCTCCACCCTCCCCCTGCCAAGAACACCCCAGCCTCCTTCTGGCTTCACTGGACCCACGACACACCTCACCATCTGACATTCTGGTCACTTCTTTCTCTCCATGCTTTTGGTCTGTCTCAATTATACTCCGTGAGGACAGGGAACTTTCTCTGTCCCAGTCCCTGATGTATCCCCAGGGACTAGAACAATGCCTACCACTTATTAGGTTCTCAATATACATTTGTTGAATAAGTGAGAAAAAAAAAAAAAAGCATACAGAGAAAATAAATATCCCGGCCGTAGTCAGAGTCTGAGGTTGACCCATGTCTGTCCCCTGTCACAGGGGAACCTGGCCGGCACCGTTTTAACAGCCACACCGGGGAGAGCGAGGTGCACACCACAAATCCAAGTTCAGATTAAAAGAGCAGAGTGTGAGGCCCTGGCAGAGGAGAACAGAAGGCATGTGCTAAATCCGAACTCCTAAATCTCACTCCCTTGCTCCTTATCTTTGGCTACATTACTTAACCTCTCTGCGCTCCAACAGCTTCATCTGTGAAATGGGCATGAGGTAGCCTGCCCTTCCTCGGGGCAGTAACCCACATGAGGCTCCAGTGAGGCCAGGTCTGCCATGCACCTGTCACAGAGGAAGCTTACCCTCCATCTAGCCTCTCCTACCTGCTCCCAGACAGTCAAACTGGAAACTAGGCACTGGACATCCGAACAGTCCAGTCCTACTGGATGTCTTGTCTCAGATTTGCAGCCAGAGGACCTAGCAATGGGCACAGATCCTAAGTGAGTTCTATTTACAGATCTTCACCTGGGAAGGCAGAGCCAGTTAAAATGCAACCCCTTCTGACCCATACAGCAGTGAAACACATCTACTGTGGAGCCTGGGTTCTGTGAACAGAAGCCACATGGAGTCAAAGTGGCTGTGGACTCTGGCCGCACCGTGTCAGGATGTGCATCAGGACCGGCGTTTCCTCCTGGGCCGGGAGACTAGCTCATCTGCTCACAGCACTGCTGTGGCTGGTCTCTGTTCAGGGCCATGCTGTATAAGCAATACGGACCTGGCACCATACCTTCTTTGGCAGGCTGAGCCGCCACACATGGGAGCCCAGGACAGATGAGGGCGAAGGCAGGGACAACCAATACACATCGTGCTTCGTTGAGTGCTGGGTGGGCAGTGGGAAATGGGCCACTTCCGTGTCCCCTCTAAGCTGCCCCGTGGGAGATGGCCTTTGACGAGGAGCAAAAGGAGAAGCACCCACCGGGAGAAGCTGGAGCCGGGTCCGAGCTCCTCCAGGAGCAGGGACGGGGGAGGGACCCCTGCCATCGTGCTGGCCGGGGCAGGTCAGGGCAGCTCCTTGCTTGCATTCGGAATGGTGAGTCTTTTCCACAGGGCAAAGCTTTTTCCATGTCAGCCGTGGATTCTGAGCCATGTGTCTGCCCCATAGGTCTGGCAGTTAGTAGAAACTTTCTTCTGGAATGTGGCAGCAAATAGGTACTCCATCTCAGTTCTGGTGGGATGATGGGTCTTCATGTTTTTCTGCGTCACTACTGTGTTCCAGGGGGTGTCTTCAGGGGGGCTGAGCCATGGGTTACGACCCATTCCCCGTGCTAACCGGAACTGATTCCTTGTGGGACTAGAGAACACAGTACACTCCTTCCCTCTGTCCTCATGCCCCCCACATCAGGAGCGGGGAACCCGCACGAGGCAGATGGATCCCGTCACAGCCTGACCCCCGCTCTTGCTTTTCAGGGCCTCCAGCCACCTCTCATTCCTGTGCCCAGCCTGCTCGTCTTGTCCAGGATCCAGATGTGTCCGCCCCTTTGCTCACAGTCCTTATGTTCCAGTCTCCCTGTTCAGTTCTCCATGTGGGAAAATCTTGGAGCCCAGAAGGACTCGGGATGTCTCCCTGGTTACACTGGTGTCTCCTGTAACTTCACCTCAGGACACCGCAGGCTGATGGCAAGACGCACCCTTTCGGGGGGAGGTCTGCTTATTAGACCGGAGAAGCTGTGTTGTCCATGGTGTGGGAATGAACAGGAAGGCACGGGCGGGAAACTCTGCAGGTCTAATGACCTTGTGTGGACTTGCCACATCGGTGCTCGGGTCACACTTAGACAATGGAGCAGCTCTATCCCACTGATTCACGTAGCTCTCTCTTGGTAAGATGATGCCTTTTGCAGATGGGTAGAGAAAAGAATGGTAGTGGGCAATGTTCCAGAGAGTATTTGGCCCATTCTTCTCTCCAGAGGAGAAGGAACTGTGTCATCCAGTTAATCTCACACCTTCTATGATGAATGAGTTTGGATCCACGTAAAATCTGGTCAGGGAACCCCAGGCCCCCAGGCTTGCCATCTCCCTACAGAGCCGAGCGCCCAGCAGAGAGCAGAGGGCTCTGTCCTTCCAGCAGCCAGGTATTTCATCTTATCAAGAATTCAGGACTTCACTGAAGACTCGGGTACCCCTGAGGTTCCTCTCACAGCAGGAAAATACATTCAATTACCCTGCTCATGCACCTTGCAATGAGAGAGAAGCTGAACATGGGAAGTCCCATTGCACAGGGGCTTTTCCTGGTCTTCTGTCGGATTTTGGGTTTAGGGGCCTTGAGCGGGGAGAGAAGGCACGTGAGAAAGACTCTGCTTGGAACAAACAGAGGATTCACATTTATTCATTCAACAAACATCTGTCCTGCATCGGGCTGGGGCCAGGCTCTGTGACAGGACCGACTGTAGACACTGTGTAAGGCACAGTGCCTTCAGAGTGCCCGGCATCTATTGGCAGAGACCCATGAACAGACAAAGAACTCCCAGTGGGAAGAGCAGTGACAAGGGGTTCCGGGAAGCCTGAGGCACCGATGGGTCCCACCAACACCTCTGTTTACGCAGCTATTTAGAGACCATGATTCCCAGCATTCAATGATGTGGAGAGCAGAGCGTGAAGGACTGGCATGTTCGTTCCATCACCATGGTAGACAGCAACATGGGGGCAGCATGCCCTGGGTCTCCCTTCTGTACTAGAACTTCATGTATCTTTGTACAAACTTGCCTGAGCATGGGAATCCCCTGCAGCTTTGTTGCTAGATTGCTAGGTCCCACCCCCCAGAATCTCTGATTCAGTAGGCCTTGGGTGGGGTGGGGGAGGGGTTGGGGAAATTGCATTTCTGACCAGTTTCCAGGTGCAGCTGGTGCTGCTGGCCCAGGAAACACACTTTAGAACCTCGGTGTTAGGCTAAAGGAGGATGGGCAACAATCTTCCCACCTTGAAAGAACCATGCTTCCTGAGCAAGAGAGAATCCGCATCCACAAAGTGGCACTTGAAGAATGGCCCCAGGAATTGCAGATGGAGCTTGGGGATACCCACAGCTCCTGATGTTCAGCACGGATCCCACCAGGCAGTGAGGGGCCAAGACATCCCACCTGGTCTCTTCTGCAAGTCCTGCATGTTCTCATTCCCTTACAGGTACCCAGAACCAAGAGCAGCTGTAACATCGGATTAATTACAGTGGAGCAGCCCTAAGGAAAAGGATACAGAGGAGGATCATGCCTCTGAAAAGTGCATCAGGGAAAAATTATAGAAGATGCCTGCCTGATGTTCTTTAATATTTTAATCTTTAAAAGCAATGCAAGACATTTTGGATCAAATTTTTTTTTTTTAAACAACCATAACACTCTGGGCACAAAGGAAATGGACTAAAAGGGTGGGCGTGGAAGGAATCAAACAACATTGCGGAATTAAAACCGTCACTGGACAGAGTAGGAGCAAAATTAACCATGGAAGAAAAATCAATGATGTGGAATACAAAGCAAAGAGATGAAAGCGATCAGAGAAAAGGTGGGAAATATGGAAACAATGGGTAGAGATTTTAGAATCATGTGTGTTCCAGAGGAAGGGACCTATTCGATGGAACAGGTTGTTCAGAAACAATCAAACGGTTGTCCAGAAACAGCAGGAAGCTGAAGATGACACTGGTGTAACAATTAAAAGCCCCCCTCACAAAACTCCAGCTGAGATCACTGTAAAAACATATAACTTAACACAGCACGGAAAACATTTTTAAAATTTCATGGGTAATGCAATATTCCTACCGGGGTCCAGGAAGAAAAAAAGAAATGATCAGCCAATTAAAAATTTAGACCATCACCTGACCTCTTTGCTCTTCCCCCACATTAAACAATAGAGGATCCAGAGAAGTTTCAACAGAGCCTTGAGGGGAAGATTTGTGTGATTCTAGAATTTTATACCAAGCTAAGTCTTCTGTCATAGGAGATGGTGGGACCAAAGCATTATCAGATTATAAGAACTCAGAAAATGTAGTGTTCGCAAATGCTTCATTATCAAAGTATTTTTAAAAGTTCTCTTAGCAGATATTTGGATGAAAATCAGGGGTGGGACAGTCACAGAAAAATGGAAATGAGCATTGAAATCAATTAAATACAATGAAGTGGCAGTAGCTGTTAGAAATTTTGTTGTAAAATTAAATGCAGAAGCCAAATACTATTCTAGAAAAAATGCACATGGTAGGCAATGTGTCATAATAAATCTCCAATTAAACTTACCAAGACTGTAAAGTGTTGGATAAGAGGTCGGAAATAAAGGTATTATAAACTTTCTTATCATTTGCAAGGAAAGATAAGAAAATGCAATTTAATTTTTTGAATTTAATAACAGAAGAAATTATGGCTTAAGTAATGCACTTGATAAATGGAAAGATATCCGCCAGTATAATCAAAACTAGGACAAGGGTAGGTTTGGGGTTTTATTTTTTATTTTTTGCAAAAGACAAAAGGCAAGGAAACCTTAGGGAAAGCTGAAGTCTAGAAAGTAGAGGATGAAATAAGAAAAGTACAGCCAAATATGTTTATAAAATATAAAAATCTAATTAGCCTCCACCGTTGGGAGGCAAAGAATCTCCAGTTAGATTTTTTTTTTTAAATCCAACTCTCTTCTCTTTATAAGAGACAAGAGACATTCTCTTTAGAAGACACATGCCTTTTTATTTTTTTTTAAAGATTTTATTTATTTATCTGACAGAGACACAGCGAGAGAAGGAACACAAGAAGAGGGAGTGAGAGAGGGAGAAGCAGGCTTCCCGTCCCGCCAAGCAGGGAGCCCAATATGGGGCTCGATCCCAGGACCCTGGGACCATGACCTGAGCCGCAGGCAGACGCTTAACGACTGAGCCACTCAGGTGCCCCGACACGTGCCTTTTTAAAGAGACATGTATTTGAGGCACCTGGGTGGCTCAGTTGGTTAAAGTATCCAACTCTTGATTTCCGCTCAGGTCATGATCTCAGGGTCCTGGGATCAAGCCCCCCACCGGGCTCCATGCTGGGCATGGAGCCTGCCTAAGATTCTCTCTTGCCCTCTCCCTCTGCCCCTTCCCCTCCCTCTCTAACAAAATTTAACAATAAAATAAAAATAAAGAGACATGTATTTAATATAACCCAGAAAGTTTAAGAACCAAAGGGGAGACAAAGATTTAGCAGAAAACCCATTCAAAAAGAAAACAAGCAGAGCCATGTTGATGTAAAAACAGATTTTTTTTCAAATAGAAGGCACGTAAATTTTTTAAAAATTATTTTGGATTATATATGCCCGATAAATTCAGTATCATTTGACAGCACGGCTGATCTGAAAAATAATTTGATGTATCTTAAAACTTTAGGCGCCTAGGTTTTTGTTTTGTTTTTAAATTTTTATTTACTTTTAATTCCAGTATAATTATATATATAGTTATATATATATTCCAGTGTAATTATAACACACGGTGTTATATATAGTTCCGGGTGTACAATATAGTGATTCAATAATTCTGTACATTAGTTGGTGCTCATCATGATAAGTGTACTCTTTAATCCCCTTCACCCAGTTCGCCCATCTCCCCACCTACCTCCCCTCTCGTAACCACTCTATTTAAGAGTCGGGTTTTTTTATTGGTCTCTTTTTGGCACTTGAATATTTTTTTAATGACTGATTGTGTATATTGATAAAAGGTATACTACAGCCCTGTACCCATTTCCCATGTGTGGGTTTTTTCCCCCCCACACTACCAAGCAATTCTCCAACATCAGCTGGGTGTGCTACAGTTCAACTCAATTCTGACCTGATCTATCTGGAAATGACATCAGATTCCGGAAGTTGAGGGCTCAACCCACAAGACTGCCCTCCACTTCAGTTGCCAGCTGCAAGTCCAGATTGTTACCCGTACTTCTGATTGGCTGCCTATAAGTCAAAGGTTCCTGGGACACCCTCCTTTGGGTTCCATTAATTTGCTAGAGTGCCTCTCACAACTCAGGAAACCAGTTTACTCACTAGATAACTGGTTTATTGCAAAGGTTATTAAAGGATACAAATGAATGGCCAGATAAAGAGATACATAGGGTGAGATGGCAAACAAAGGAGCTTCTGTCCTCATGGAGTTTGGGGCACATGGAAGTGTCCTGGCTCACTAACCCAGAAGCTCTCTAAATCCCCTCCCTTTGGGTTTTTATGGAGGCTTCATAACATAGGCACAGTTGATTAAAACTTTGGCCGTTGCTGACTGAGTCAACCTCCAGCCCCTCACTCCTCCCTGGAAATCAGGGGGTGGGACTGAAAGGTACAACCCTCTGTAGATGATTGATTCCCCTGGCAACCAGCTCTTCATCTTACAGGGATTTCCAAAAGTTGCCTCAGTAACATAAACTCAGTTGGGGTTGAAAGGGGCTCGTGAATAACAAGACACCCATTTGTGGCTCGGAAGCGGTTGCAGGAACGGAGGACAAGAGATGAAATATCGTAACAAAAGATGCTCCCATTGCTCTTTTTTTTTTAAATTTTTTTACTGTTATGTTGCTCCCATTGCTCTTATCAATTCCAAGAGTTTTGGGAGCTGTGAGCCAGGAACAATAAATGGAAGACCAAAATATACATTTATTATAAATCACAGTATCACATACACCCATTTTGTAATGGAGGCTGTAAGCTGTTTATCTTGATGTTCTCCCAGTGCCTTTCCTGGGCTTTCTCATACTCCATACCCTTTTCCTTTCTGATGACTTTTATTATCACCTGTATGCAAATGACTTCCAAAGCCGTAACATTAGCTCATATCTAGACATCCCCCTGGGTTTTCTGTTGGGCTGTCCCTCAGGAACCTCCAGTGCACACATCCAGAATTCACCTGGTCACCTTTCTCTCTGGCCTGTTCTTTCCCTGTTCCCATCCAGCTGAACAGAAAGCACGGGCGTCATCCTGATTGGCTCATTCTCCTTCACGCTCTGCACACAATGAATCATTAAGTCTTGCCAATCACGCTCTTACGTGGCTCTCTTACGTGGTTCTTCATTCCCTCTGTCACCATAGCCCACTGTTAAAAAATGATTGAAGAAGACAATTTAGGTGATGATGGCAAACTTTCACACTTCGTGAAGCAGACAGTTTGCATTCTGGGACGGAAGACAGGAAGCTTTTATAGGATAATGCATAACGAACAAGGAAGAGAAAAATTGGAAATTATCTGATTGGCTGGGGACACACACCGTCAGCCCTGTTTGGGGTGAGAAGGCCCCGCATTGGCTTGGTGTGGGGGAACTGACTGACTGGATGCACTGCACTTCTCAAGAGGAACATCTACAAGGACGCAAAATTTATCTAAGTTCTGGTTTGCTGATACGGCATCTCAGGCGGGAGTGGCTTCCTCCTGGACCTGGAACGTTAGGTCAACACCACCAAGGTTTCTAAACCTATTGCCTCAATAGCCTCCTATCTGGTTATCTTGCCCCTTATACACCAAGGATAATTTTTCTCAAGCTCAAACTCAATGAAGCAATTTCTCCAGTGAAAATCCTTTAAGGGCACCCCATTCCACCTAAAAGATAAAACAAAGCTCCATTCCTCAAAAGAATTAAATCTAGAATTACCATATGACTCAGCAACTCCCCTGCTGGGTGGTATATACCCAAGAAAGCTGAGAGCAGGGACATGGTCAGGTATTTGCCCCCCGAGGTTCCTAGCAGCATTATTCACAGTAGCCACACGGTGGAGGCGACACGGATGAACCTAAGTGAAATTAGCCAGTCACAAAAGGACAAACACTGTATGATGTCACTTACATGACGTATCAGATTCATGTTAGACTGTCTACAGGAAGTAGAATGGTGGTTGCCAGGGGCTGGGGGAGCAGAAAGGGGAATGGGGAGAGTAGTGTTGAATGGATGTGGAGTTTCAGTTTAGGAAGATCAAAAAAGTTCTGGAGATGGATGGTGGTGATGGTTACCACAACACTGGGAATGTCCTTCTTGTCACAGAATGTATGCTTTTACTGACTAGCACCCTGCCCATGGCCCTCCCCTTACCCCCCACCACGTTCTGCTGCTCCCAGTTCTGTCCTCCAGGAAGCCCTCTACAACGGGCTGCCCTCCCCAGGGGTTCCCAAGCCATCCTGTGCTTTCCCTGTCATGGCTCGTAACACACTGAATTACAATCACTGATTGGCTTGTCTTTGGAGAGCAAGATTCATGTCTTGCTCACCTTTGCATCTCCATCAGTGTCTGGCATGGAGTCAGCCTCCATAACTCTTTACTGAATTAAGAAATTTTGCACTAAGGAATAGCCTCATTTAAGAAATATTAGGGCTGTAAGATACAGTTCTCTTCATAGATTTTAATATGTTATCCATGGTCTTTGACAAATCAAGTAGTCCCCAGAAAATAAGGTTATAGGAAACAGCAGATTATAAATGTAAGGCTACATAATATAATTAATGAAGATAAATATGTTTGTGTAGTTGACCCTGCAGAGATATCATAATGGAAAACTCCTTCTGTTTCTAGAAACTAACAGATGTACAGGCTGCATTCTTTAACCATGATCCACTACAAACAGAATAAAACAACAAAAACCAAATCTAGAAGAAAGAAAAACAAGTACGATTATAAATATAAAATGGGATATCAGAAGTACTGAGAGAAATTTAAAACTGCGGTACTAATGCGTGTGGCTACATACTAATCTTTTGGCTGGTTTTCTGAAAAAAATACATAATTCCAAAATTGACTCAAGAAAAATTAAAAAGCTATGGGACTGATAATGTAAGGAATACTTGTTGGCACTGTGTCCATAGTATTTGACAGTGACGTCTTTCAAACTTATAAAAGAGATCTATTCTGACAATATAGAAAACTTGGAATCCTACTTAATTAATTTTGTTAAATATTAGTATCCTGTTATTAAAAGATGACCCAGATGGCTGAATAGAAGGAAAATGGAGATTTCTGGAATCTGTACCTTGTCTTCGCTTTGTCAGACTCTGGCTGATTCTTTTCACCTCATTTCTGATTTTCAGTGAATTCTCAGCTGGTTAGGGTTTCTCCAAGTCCTCCAGCCCTTCAACTGGTCTTCCAGGAAATGCTTACTCATTTTCTCAGAGTCTCTTTGATTTTGTCACTCTTTGTCTCTCTGATTGTGGCACATTGGGTGGGAGGGTGTCCGAATTTTCTCATCTGTGACGTCCATCACCCTCACCCTGCATTTTGCCAGCCTTTTCCCAGCACCCAGGCTAACAACCACATGTTCCCCTATCAAACTTAAGGGGCAATAAGACTGCAGGTCAACCCTGTGTGTTTCATAATTCACTCTATAGTCAATAAACTACGATGCAGAAAACAAATCCACTTCATACACCCATTTTGCTTCTTCTTACTTATATAAATGGCTTTGAATTTGAGTCATTTAGATTTCCAGCAAATTTCAGTGACCTCGTTTCATTTGTTAGAATAAGGGCATATTTAAAGCAAGGTAAGGTTTGCTTACAAAGAAAGCAGAGAAAGAAAAATGTCTAGAACTTTCTTTCACTTCGATCTAGACTAACTTAAAATATTATTCTGTATTCATTCTTGGCTGAGTTATACTGCAGAAATCCCAAAGTCTTCGTGGCCAACATAAGGGTTTATTTCTCTTAAGTCACAAGCCCTTTATGAGTTAGCCCCACGTTGTATTTATTCCAGGGACCAGAACGAAGGAGCAGCCCCTATTTGGTGTAGGT
This sequence comes from Callorhinus ursinus, assembly GCF_003265705.2. Lineage (NCBI taxonomy): Eukaryota > Metazoa > Chordata > Mammalia > Carnivora > Otariidae > Callorhinus > Callorhinus ursinus. Next base: position 7,518,723 of record NW_027397117.1, on the reverse strand, counting down.
GTTTTTGTGATAGAAGGGAAAAAGAAATGGCAGAACACAAGATGGCTTTGAGACTTCTCTTTGGACATCCATCACTTTCATGTATGACTTTCCCTGGCATTTAATTGGCCAAAGCCTGACATCAGTGGGCAGGGAAATAGAATCCTCTCACATGTTGGGGAAAGAAATAGTTGGACATAATAAAACCTATTACAGCCCATACTTTTGCACCCCAATATTCATTTTCCTCCCTTCAGCCACAAAATATACTCCTCCCTCCCCAAGGGAAACACCCGAAAGTCCCATCCAATTACAACATATAAGACTCAAGATCTAGAATCTCATGATATACATTGAATCTGGGTGTGGCTCCTCCTGATTGGAGACTCTATAACTAAAAAGAAAAAAAATCCCCCCACTCCCCCCCACCACACTCAACATAGAAAGGCAGAACAGACTCAGGCTAACTACCCCAAACAATCCTATCCAGAAAGGGAAAAAAAAAAAAAATGGAAGACAGATAGCAATCAAAAGGTGCTTGGAGAAGTTCTAAACTCTTGTTGAACAGACCTTGGAGTGAGGAATATTCCTTGATTAGACCCTAGTTCTGCTTCCTGGAAACTGCTCTTGAGTTCACTGCATGATTTCAATCAAGCATGGTTCCCAGCTTTGCCGTCTGGGAGATCCATCCCTTTGCACTAGTCAACTAGTACTCATCTGATGAGGGCATTAGAGAATATGCCTTGCTTGGGGCCTTATTGTAGCTTATTCTCCTAATGGCTTGTGCCCATAAAAGGCTGGGAGCCCAGAGATCATTTTAAGTTTTGAGCAGTCGTAGAGTCTTTTAATTCCAGGCTGTTGGCACTTGCCCAGTAGAGCTCTCTCAAAACCTTAGTCATTTTTTTTTAATCTGTTTGATTTCAATTGTTTTCTGCTAATAGCCACATCCACAATTATTTTCAGACATAACTCTCTCTAAACTTAATAACCAGCTTCCTCGGAGAGTCACTTAACATATTCAGAGGTTTTAATAAGGAACGCTTAGATTTGTTTTGTCATTTATAGCATTTCTCAATTTTATCTCTTCCTAGTTGAAAACGAAAAACAATTGCTTCTTTCCATTCTGTAAGACCAGGAATTTCTGAGTCGTCTCTATTCCTGGCTTGCAAACCAACCAATTCTTTCCTGAACATATCTCTCTTTTCCCCTTTTTTAAAAAAATTACAATAAAATTCACATATAACATTACATTAGCTTCATATGTATAAGATAATGATTCAATATTTATATATATTGCAAAATGATCATCACAATAAACTGAATTAACATCCATCCCCACACACAATTACGCACTGTTTTCCTTGTAATGAGAACTTTTAATGAGAAACCTACTCTTTTGGTTTCCAATATGTAACACAGTGGTATTAACTCTGGTCACAATCCTGTACATTGTATCTCCATGACTTACTTATTTCATACCTGAAAGTGTGTACCTTTAACCCCCTGCACCCATTTCACCCACCGCCCACCCCCAAATCTGGAAACCAGCAGTCTGGTCTCCGTATCTATGAGTTCAGGGGTTTTTTGTTTGTTTCGTTGGTTGGTTTTAGATTCCATATATAAGTGAAATCATACAATATTTGTCTTTTTCTGTATAATTTCTTTCACTCTGAGCTCACCTCTTTCTTGCGGGACCCTGTCAGATACAACCAGTTGCAACCATGCTGTTCCCCAAACTTCTTACCTACAGCCACAGACTCATTCGACATATATCTGTCCTTCAAGTCCTCACAGGCAATGACTTACCAAAAGTTGTGTTTCTGCATAACATACATGGGTCTTTAGCTTTCCAGCCTCCAATAACATTTTTCTCATTTCCCACCACTCGGCCCTGGAACATCGTATTTTAGAAAGTTTGTTAGGCTAGCCTCTCACTTCCGTGTATTAATTTTTGTGTTATTGACTTAAACCAACTGAGCAAACAAGCCCAGAATCTTTATGGCTGATCACAACAGAGGGCATTTCTTACCCACATTACTTTTCCTTTGTGGGGTATCTGCAGGTCTTCTCCACTTTATCCTTGTTCTGGGGCCCAGACAGAAGGAATAGCCCCCACGTGGGACATGCTGTTCTCATGGCGGAGGGGAAAGAGCACATGATCGAACCGCAGAATGACTCTTAACGCTTTTCACTGGATGTGGCATATGTGACTTCTACTCACATTTCATTGGCCAAGGAAGTGATAGAACCAAACCTGATAGAAATGGAGTGGGAGAGTATAATCCTCTCCCTAGGACAGGAGGAACATACCTGGGGAAGCTACACTTGCCCTTCGGCTTCTCTTCCTCATAAACATGGCTTTGAACTTGCATTTTATCTTGTTAGAACAAGGTACATCTTTATTTTTAAGATTTATCTATTTATTTTACAGAGAGTGGGGGAGGAGGGGCAGAGGGAGAGAGAGAAGCAGACCCTGTACTGAGCACTGAGCCCAGTGCGGGGCTCGATCTCACAACCCTGAAATCATGAGCTGAGCCAAAACCAAGAGTCACACACTCAACTGACTGAGCCACCCAGGCGCCCCAAACAAGGTACATATTTAAAGCAAGATGGGAATGGCTCCTTGGGAGCTGTATCATCTTTAGAGACATGTGCATTGTCTGAAGGGCAACACAACTCCAAAGTCCGTGAGGTGTGCAGGGTGTGCGGAGGTGACAGCAGATGGCTGGGTGAGTAGGAAGCCAAACTAGCAGGTGGCGTCTTTTTCTCCAGGACTCTCCGTTGAGGGGGATATGTTGCACTCACTGTATTCCCACTAAGTCCCCTGCAAGTTCTCGAGTATGCTTGGAGCTGAACGTGACAGACAAACTGCTCAGCTGCTACCCAGCAAAGCTGGGAGAAGCTCCTGGAGAGGAGCTTTGGGGTGTTAGGGCCATGGGTCATGCCCCAGGCTGGCTTCTCACCCCCGTGTGCCCGAGACCATCTGACTCCTCTTTCTCTTCACAGTTCGACATGCAGAGGATAACTCTGGAGGAGTTGAAGCATATCCTCTACCACGCCTTCCGGGACCATTTAACGATGAAGGACATTGAGAACATCATCATCAATGAGGAGGAGAGTCTGCAGGAGACGTCGGAGAACTGCCAAACAGAGTTTGAAGGAGGTAGGTACCCCTGCTTCTGCTTTCTACTTGCTCTGGGCTCAGCGCATGCCTCCACATCCTCTGTAGATGGAAAATGTGTTTACAGTTGGGGCTGGGATGCCTTGTACTGAAGCCAAGAATCCAGGACCCAGGTTACAAGATCCTCACTGCAAAAATGCAGCAGTTTATTTATTTCCTTTCTGTTTCTTTCCCCAAACTCTGCATTTTTACAGGACCTCTAGTGACCCTGTCTTTCCTCCAGTGATCCTCTGAGGTCTGTGATTAGATATGCAGCTTTGTGGTGTTTGCCTTTCCTCTCACTGGGGGCCACGTGGAGTGGTACCCACGGCCTGTCTGGGCTGGTGGCAAACTTGGATCCAGTCCAGTGGTTAACTGTGTGACCTTGGCCACCAGGTGTGCCTTCTCTGAGGGTGCATCCTTGCCTAGAAACATCAGGATAATTACACCTACCTCTCAGGACCCTGAGGTATGGTTTACCTCTGTGCTCTGCTCCCTGAGGGTGCTGCTCAGAAAGAGCCCCCTTCATGAAAGGACTCTCGTGAACTTAACCATGGAGTTTCAGAAGAAATAAGGTTTTCCTGGGGCCAAAATATAGACCCATGAGAGGCCATTTTGGGGGGCTCATGAAAGAAAACTTAAGAAAAAGAAACCCCACCTACCTGATCCCCTAATTAGTAGAAAGTTCCAGGTAAGCTAAATAACTGAATTCCTCTTTCCAACTTTGAAAATCAGAACTACTATAACAACGCTGGTGCATCGGGAAAAAAAAAGTTTAATTACATTAAAACAGGGTATCAGGCTACCAGCAATTTTTCCCTTGTTCAGTGCTGAGATTTCTTAAAGAGGTCAAACTATTATTTTCCATTCTTTTTTTTATGAACACTTAAAGAAATCAGTGTACACAGTGGGTAAGCTCTCATGTGGCCACCAGAATAGATTCGGCTGCCTGGTCTTGGAGCTGCCACATTCAAGCCGGCAGAGCACTGTGGCAGGGAGTCTACTCGGGACAAGGTTAGTCTAGGTGGCCACAGTGGCTCATGCACGCCCACGGGTCCTGTCTGGGCTGCATCGTGTGCAGGATTAAAGGCCATGACAAGAGGAAATGGGAAGGGATGCTCATACTCTGAGGCGATAAATGAAATTAACTCAAGCCTGGGAAATAGGGAGTAGTGGGTGGAAATGGGCGTAAACCTGGAGAGCAATGCCCCTTCTAAACTCATTCAAATTTAAATTTTTCAAAAAATGCTGTGAATGGCAAACGTAACCCAGTGGTTGTACAGGGGCTGCCTTGCTTGGCCTCAGTGTGACCCCGGGGCTGTAGCATCAGTGGCTGTATTTGGAGTTGCACACCCAGAGCGGGATGGTCACAGCCAAGGCCATTTGCAGAAGGGGGGAGGGTTGACCCCAGGAGGGTTAGTGGAGGGAGGGAGGCAGAGATGGGAGAAAACTTGGATCTTGGATAAGTTTTCCTTGGTCTCCCCCATCGGTCTCGTTCCTTCCTGTTCAAACAATGGAAGCACCTGGGGGCTCCAGCCCCCACTGTCAGCAAACACTCTTGAGATGGGTGGGAAGAGTATTTCTGGGCATTTTGTTTTCCACAGGAGCCTTCGTCTGTGGATCACTGTTTTGTTCAGAGAAATGTCACAAGTCTTAGTAATTTGGGAAAGGTCAGACTGTGCACGGGGAAGTAATCTGAACTCTAAGCAATGTCTTTTTATTATTCAAGAGCTCATACATTAATAAAGTAAGGGACTAAGAAAGGGATTTTTCCAAATAGAAGTCTTACGGAGTCTGCTTTCATTGCTTCAGACTTATATAACATTGGCAACAGCTACCATTTGGGGGACGGGGGTAATTGAGAAGTTCCAGACTTATAACATTGGCAACAGCTACCGTTTGGGGGTAATTGATAAGTTCCAGTCACTGTACTAAATGCCTTAAACTTTGTGGTCTTATTTAAGAAAAGAAACATTGCTTTATAATTAGTAGATTGCTTTTTTGAATGACCTCTGCAACCTTGATTACATAATCCATTTGCTTGTTTTCACATCAGAGAGTTGGTCTTTTTGGTGTGTTTTGTATTTTAAATATTATGTCAGTGCTGTTTGGCCCCAGATGCAAGCTCACTGCTTTGTGAGGTTTAAGATTTTTCCGATCTCGGATAGGATCAGAGTCACTGGTGGATATATTTAATGCCCACAGCCCTCTCCTTGTTCAAGAAGGGGCTTCCCTGATTGTATTTTTGGGCAGAGTTATCTAGGAAGAGATGCCACACAGGCATTGAGGCCCCCGTGCCCTAGAAGAATGCATTTGAGACTCAGTGGCTGACCTTGACCTTCCCGCCCAGGGAGCTCCTCCCTCCTTCTCTTGTTAAAACTTTGCTGCAGCAAGAAACAAACAAACAAAACAAAACAACTTTGCAGCAGCAAGTGTGTACCCAAAGCCGGGAAATCCATGGGGACTGGGAGTCTTGCGCCCCTTAATGTCAGAGGAAGACATCAATGAGAAAGAAAAAAACCTAGAAGTGTAGGTCTTTGCCTTAAAAGATGAAAGGGCACGTCTATCTCTGAGCAAGGAAGAAGGAGCTGGTCAATGAAACTGATGTTGTGTTGGGGCGCCTGGGTGGCTTAGGTGGTTAAGCGTCTGCCTTCGGCTCAGGTCATGATCCCAGGGTCCTGGGATCGAGCCCCGCATCGGGCTCCCCGCTCAGCAGAGGGTCTGCTTCTCCCTCTCCCTCTGCTGCTCCCCCTTCTTATGCTCTCTCTCCCTGTCAAATAAATAAATAAAATCTTAAAAAAAAAAAAAAGAAAGAAAGAAAGAAACTGATATTGTGTGGCAGAGGGAGAATTTAATCAAATAGCTCAGAGCACAGCAAGGTTGGATTCTGGAGTGTGGCACAGCTTTGGAAATGCGGATTTGCACCATCCGTGTGACGCAGAGCCAGTTAGACATTAACAGGAGACCTTCCACGTGCCCCCAGCATCGTTTTACTTCAGTGATTATACTTTTCCCTTTTATAGATCTTGGGTCTGAGACTTGTACAGAGGTGTTCCGTTTCTGTCCACTGAGTCAGGACACAAACATCCTTCTTTCCATATGAGTGGAAACATAAAGGAGAAATAGACCAGGAGCTCAAGGGGTTGTGGCCCCCGTGATGGCAGAGGTTTCTGGATTTCTTTTTCTCCTTTTAGTTTTCCTTTTGGCTTGATGTTGTTGTCTTTATTCATTTAAGGTTTAGGCCAACACAGACCACAGATATATGCATGAACACACACACACACACACCAGCCCCTGACACATTCTAGTCTGCCTTATCTTTACGGAAGACAGGGCTCTGTGACCATAAAGAAGGAGGAATGTTTCCATCTTCTCCCAGGGGAAGGACTAGAGGCAACAGGATGAGACTCCAAGCTACATAGAAGGAAAGGTTTCCTGACTTCTTCAGGAAACTCTGAGATGGGGGTTCATGTCACGTGTAGAACCCGTTTTCCTGGAGCACCAAAAGAACTCATTTACAGAAACCCTTCTTAAGGCAGGGAAGAGACTAGAAGAATCTAATTCAAGGGCTCTGAAGGAGACCTTACCTTTATTCACACCTGGCTTCTGGATGAGAAGTTACTCGGATTGAGTCAGGCACCTGACCGGCTGTCACCTACCGTGCCGGGTGCTCTGGGCATGAGGTCATTGTACAGCACTGAAGTCAGGGGCTCTCTGGCATAACCACTGGCATAACCCACAAGCCCACAGCCTGTAGGGCCCGGATCCCATGAGAATACTCAGTATGACAGCCCTCCCAACCCCTCTGATCTTTTTGAATTCCCTCATTCAGATAAATTATGCTCAGTGTTCTGAGGTGTCAGTTTTCACTGTTTGTGTTCTAACCATTTGGAAAAATAAATGGGTCAGCATCTACCCAAATGGGTTGGATACAAAAGTATGTGACCCCCCACAATGCGCACTATCTATGCTATGGAAGAGTTTTAAGACATTTTGCTTCTGTTTCACCCCTTACAATCACCAGACATTTAGCTTTTGGGGAACATAAGCTCAGTGACACTGAGAGACACATTCATATTTCATTATTTGGTTCCAGTTGCTGACATATGTGAAACTGAGTGGTCTTGTGGTTGAATCATCTATTTGCCTGTCACCGGCTCCTTATTACGGGTTCGCGTAACAAATTCTACTATATATTAAGTTTGATTTACTGCCTCCAATATGTTTACTGCTTAATTCATATTGATACAGTCCAGGAGGAAACTGCCCAGCATGCCACCCAGGTGCTGGTCATTTGTTAACATGTGCAGCTGACCTGCAAGATTAGTTCTGCGGCCCCACTGGTCCAGATGAGGAAAGTGAGGCTCAGCAGAGTGGTGTCCTTTGTCCAAAGTCAAATCGCGGGTAGGGATTTGAACCCGGGGCTCTCTGACACAGCCCTGCCCTGGCCTCTTCATTTGTTCTTCTGGGTCCTTCAGCCAGACGTAGGCATTTCGGACTCCTTACAGAATGGCACTCTGTCATTACTCATTTTCCATTTCATCGCCAGTGAAATCATATTATATTTGGAAGTTGAGTAGAAGCGCAGCAAGACTGTGTGCGAGCCCTTTCAAGACACATCCCCCAAATGTTGTCCCTAAATGGAATACCAGCTGTCAGATTTTTCTAGACATTCTGACAACATGCACGACAGAAGGAAGTAAAGCAAAATCATCAACGGAGGATAGTTTCTATGAAAGGCATGGCAGAACAGCTCTGCACCGTTCAGGGATGGGATGATGGACAAGAGAAATAAATGTCCAAGGAGGTGACACAGGCCAGGTAGCCCCCAAAGCATCACTGCATGGATGTGTGGGTCATGTTCCCAGCCCTGTGTAGGCTGGATATGTGCTCCTGGATAAGTTATTAATTTTTTAAAGATTTATTTACTTATTGGAGAGAGAGAAAAATAGAGAGATTGAGAGAGAGAGAGAGAGAGGAGGGGCAGAGGGGGAGAGAGAAAGGAGAGCATCTCCAGCAGACTCCCTGCTGAGTACGAAGCCCGATGCAGGGCTCCATCTCATGACCCCGAGATCATGACCTGAGCCAAAACCAAGCGTCAGACGCTCAACCAACTGAGCCACCCAGGTGCCCCGACCCTGAGGAAGTTATTTAAAAACTCCCTGGGTCTTCTTTTCTTCATTTGTCCAATGCAAAGATTGGACAATGACAGTCACATCCAGATTCAACGATTTCTGGACTCATTGGAAGGTCAGAAAGAATTTGCAGCCAAATCCAAGGTCTCCAGCTCAGCCATCCCTGCTGAAATTTGCAGTATTCCTCTCAGGATGTCAAGTTCACACCCAGGTGGGGAGCCTTGCCCCATCACCTGGCTGTGCACATTGGGTATTTCAGGCCCATCCAAATGAAAAGGGCATAAGATGTCATCTCTACCATCTGCTCCCATTTTTCCCGGTGCTATGACGTTCCTTAAATAAACCCTGTTCTCCTTGGGCAAAGGTAGCAGGTTAAGGTGTAGCTGAGGTCCACGGCAGGTAGTGAGACAGGAGAGAGTTTGCAAAGAGATTTGGGGCTTCAGAAAGGGAGGGATTTTTCTTCTGTTTGGGAATCCGTCCCAACAATCCTGGAGGAAGTTTTCTGGAGCCATCGGCGATGAGGGTTGAGAATCTGAGACACCAGACGGAGAGCTGGAGAGCTGTTTTGGACAAATACACCCGGTGCTTAAGAACTCCAGCTCTGCACCCTGGACAAGCCTGGCTTAAAATCCTGCTGCACCATGTGTTCGGTCATTTGCCCGAGACACTTAAATAAATATTCAGAGCCTGATGTTCTTCATCCGTGAAATGGGAATCCTGTGATGACCTCATGTGGTTTTTAGGAGGACTAAGTGAGGTTAACACATGAGAATATTTTGTACGATGCTTAACACAGTAGTAAACACTCAAAACAAACAAACAAACAAACAAACAAAAACAAAATTAGCTGGTCCCTAGCCCCAGGTCTGTTCTTCTTTTTTTTTTTCCTGGAGATGTTGTGAGCACCCACTGCTAGAACGCCACATCTTTGAAGGATGGGACAGGGACCAAATTTGCAGGGTTTGCACATTCTTCTGGACACATTCATTCCTAGAGTCATCATTGCCAACATTGAACTTACTAAAAGTACTGGTCAATACTCTTGGTTTCGAGTAGCAGAAAGCCCTTTAACTAAAAAAGCACTGGCTCAGATAATACAAGAAGTCAAAGGGATGAACTTCGACTGACCTGGATCCAAAGAGCTCAAGCGACATCCTCCCCTCCCCACCCCACCCCCAGTCTCGCACTATCTCATTCCCAATCTCTCTGTCCTTCTTTCCTGTCTGCCAGCTTCATTCTTGAGTAGGCTCTCTCAACCCGAAGGGACAGAATTGTCTCCCTGAAGACTCATCTCCATTCCAAGAAGGGGCTCCCATCAATCATGCTTGGCCCATGTGCCTCGCCCTGGACCAAGCCAAGAGCTTGGCACACTCTACTTGGCCAGTCTGGTTTGCTGCAGTGGGAAAGGTGAAGCGCTGGATTGAGAGTTCCACTAGGTGGAGAGGTACAGATCCCCAAACCAAAAGATGAATTTTGTTCCAAGAAGAGGAAAGGTCTGTTGGAAAGGCTAAAACAATACCTGGTCCACGGTGGAACCCTCAAAGCAAGACACAGCTGTCTGATGGCGAGAAACCCAAGATGATTTTGTGGTCGAGAAGGAACCAGCGCCCACCCCCAGAAGGAGAGGTGGCCGCTCTTCCCCTTAAAGGGCATCATAAAACATACAGGCCTTGCTCATCTTGTCTTCGGGTCTCACCTGGGATACCTGAGCCTTCCTGATTTCACTGATGTATAGAAAATTCTCTTTCAGAGGCTCTTAATTAGTTCCACCTTAGGCTTTGGAAATATTCAGTTTCATAAAATCATAAAATGTTGGACCTGGAAGGATCACAGAGCAATAATAGCTCCCAGACCTGGTAGTTCTGGCTCCTTGTGAGAATCACCTAAGATGGGTTTTATATTGTTTTGTTTTTAAACATTCCTGAGCCCCAAGCTCTCTGCCAGAAATATCACTTACATAGGTCTGTGTTGGGGCAATTAATCAGAATTGTTATGATTCTGGTTTGCCTCATTTGGGAGCCAGTGCCTCCAGACGTGCAGCCCCATTTCTAAGAGACTGAAGCCAGAGGGACTATGAACCCCACCTATCCAAGGTCCACCCAGCCGGTCAGTGGCAAAATCCGTATGGACTCCCGCCTCCAGGAGAAAATCCAAGAGTCACTGCCTGTCATTTGCCGAGTGGAGCAGTGTGAATCTCTGTGAAAATGAGAAAGCAAAAGGCACAGTCTGTTGCTAGAGCTCACAAACCCAGGTCCTGCATAGCAGCCGGGAGTCTGCAGGTGCTGAGGACTTGCTAACAAGCTTTCAAGAAAACTAGAGACCCCACTTCTATGTCCTCCTGTGACAGCCTCCCCCAACTCACATTTCATCCCCGTGTACTTCCGGGGCTCCTACTTTGTCAACCCATGAGACTAGAAAGGGAGCTCAAGGCCTGATGGGAAGACCAACATGAAAAGGGTTGCCAGCAGCATGATGCATTCTTGCCATTTTCACGTTCAGTTGCAAGTTCCTCAAAAAGAGTTACTGTCTGACCCAGAAATTTGACTCCTAGATCTGTCCCCAAGATAGCCAAAAACACATCCACACAAAAACGTGGATACGAGTGTCTTAGCAGCATTACCCATTAACAGCCAAAAACTGGACACAGCCCCAATGTCCATCAGCAGGTGAATGGATAACCAAAGTGTGGCACAAAAAGAAATAAAGTAGGAATGTTCCCTACAGCATGCATGGGCCTGGCTAAGTGGAAGAAGAAGACACAAAAGGCTACATGTTGTATAATGTATTTGCAATGCCCGGACTAGGTTTTTGGGCGGAGACAGGAAGTAGATTAGTGACTGCCAGGCGGGAATGGAGCGTGACTTCTAATGCGCGTGGAGTCTCCTTTTAGGGTGATGAAAACATTCTGGAATTAGGTAGTGGTGATGCTTTCACAGCCTTGCAAACGTACTAAATGCTACTGAATTGGTCACTCGTGAAGGGTGAATGTGCTGGTATGGGAAGCCATCTCAATTGAGGAATAAATACATATTGAGAGTTAGACCACTAGAAAAATGTTAAAGGATCAGGCTCTTAGAGAGCAAGATGTTCAGGAGAAGCCTCCTAGGAAAGTAAAGTTTGGGGTAGGCCCAGAAGAAATGAGAAGGGAGGTCAGCAGGCACCCCTAGCAGCAAGAACGGGTGCCTTGAGTCTTGGGCAGCAATGCAGAGTCTCGTGTGGGGATGCCCTGAAGCAGAGGTTGCCGGACAGGGAGGCGCAGTGGTTCGAGGAGCAGAGGAAAGAGATCGGAGGTGGTCTGTGGTCCTCCCTCCTGAGCTTTCGGAGCTGGATGGAACGCACTTCCCCAGCAAGAAGGGCTTTGCAGAAAGGTTGCAGGCATCGGTGATACGTCCTAAGTGCTGCTGTAGCAGGGGGGCGGGGGGCTGAGTCTCTCTGCCACCTGGAACGAGTTAATGAGGGAAGGGACCACAGCAAAGGTCTGGGAGCACTGCTTGGATGTGCATTCCCAAGCTGGAGGCTGCTGGGAACAGGAGAAAAATGAGCAGACATTTTGTCCAGCCCTGAGGGGATAGGAGCAAGTCTCGCATTTCTTTAGCAATTCACAGTTGGCTGTAGCTTCCACATTTTTTTTTATTAGCTCATTCATCTTTGAGATAATTCTTGACACCAGCAGAACGTTATCACTAGCTCCTTCTACAGAGGAAGAAACTGAGGCTCAGAGAAGTTTGGTCCCTTGCCCGGGGCTGCTCCTAAGTGGTGGTTAAGAGAAGCCCTAACCTGGGTTCACAGTTCATGCTTGGCTAGGCTGACCTGTAAGTCTTGTTGCGGAAGCAAAGCCTAGACACGGAGAATAAATAAAACCCCCAAACTATAGCACAGTGCAAATATATGCTAGCCAAAGACAGGCCTTAAATGATTATCAACAAACACATTAATTCGTGGCGGGTTGTACTCCATCAGCCACATCAAGTGTTTGATGTGCCTTCTCTTCCGATCTTTGTATTGCTGAGCTTTCTATTGCTAAGCAAATATCAAGAAGACAGAGTTTGTGCAGAAGTTTTGAACCTGGGTCTTAGAATCGGACCTGGCTCCAGCCCCACCTCCACCATTTGCCAAATGAACTTGGACCCCACTTCTCGGAGCTTCAGACTGCTCACCTGTCAAGTGACGGTCACACACCCAGCTCACCAGGACGGCCACTATGTAATTTTGCGATGATATACATAAAGCACATGACGCATGCGTAGCCCGCTCAGGCGGTGTTCAAGAAGCAAAGGGGAGTTTTTAAAAGGTTCACCAACGAGAATTGGCATTCACTGGGCGCAAACAGTATATCCTTAATCTCCACAACAAGGTAGGTTTTATCGGTCCCATTTTATAGATGAGGGAATTGATTAAGGCTGGAGGAAATTCGCTTGCCCAAGGTCACACAGCCAAGATGTGGGATTACCATGTTTCAGACCTGGGTCTGGCTCCAAGGTCATTACTTTTGTACCCTGCCACCCCATTGATGGCAACGTGAGAACTGGAGATCAAAGGACTCTCATGGAGGCATGGAGGCTGAGTTACAGGCTCAAATGGTGATGTATTTCAGAGCTACGGAAGGAGCTGCAAGCACCACTCTGTTTACAGGACTTTGGTCTGGATCCCGACTTGCATGGCCCCAAGTACGAACTGTTAGGTTCTCCAGGCCTTTCCTCCTTCCTTATCTCTCCCTTCCCACTGCTTTGAAGGATATTCAGATCAAAGGTGCAGCCCCTCTCCAGGGGAATAATCCTGTTGCCTGTAACCTTGTTTTCTGAGTGTCCTTCACAAAGAAGGGCTTCAGCCAAAAATTTCTCCTTCTGCGTAATCACACAATTTTTCTTGGCCTTCACCAGCCCTCAGGACAGAAAGGTAGATGACTGCCTTCAGAAGCATTTTTATGCTGAGGAGCTGCCCAGAATAAATTAGCCAGTCCTCAGAAAGTGTTAGATGCGCTACTTCCATATCCTCATTTTATTTTCTGCTTTGGTCCTTTTCGTTCTTAAACACCACATCCTCTTTTCGTTCCTGAGGGCTGGCACCTTTTTACATTTAACCCACTCCTGGGGGGCGGGGGGCGGGGGGAGGCATATCTCTGCACCAAGGAAATTTTCTTTCTCCAGGTAAGAATTTGTAAGATTCTAAGACCCAGACATGATCAGCAAGTTGAGAACTGAACCGAAAATACTCCCAATCACCCAAGGGAAGCAGAAGCCCAGGGGATCCAGGATTAAAGATAATAGGACAGCATCTAAGAGATGGTGGCAGAAATAACCAAGTATTGGAGAGGGAGCCCAAGGCTGCACCAGGGGGCCCTGGGTCTCTGTGAAATGTGGCTTGCTGGAGAAACCTTCCTGGTTGATACAATTTTTAGAAACCCCCTGACAAGCCCCCCGAGACCCCTTCCCTCAGGGAAAGCTCTGTTTGTCCTTGGAAACATCAGCGGGCTTCCTACTACTTCCCTGTTATTTCCAGGGATCTCAGAGAGGCCACCGAATGTCAAAGGGAAGACGTACTTGAAATTGAACCATTTTTAGGTTCTTTAAAGGCCTGTGGACCCAGGGCGCCTGGGTGGCTTAGTCGTTAAGCATCTGCCTTCAGCTCAGGTCATGATCCCAGGGTCCTGGGATCGAGCCCCGCATCGGGCTCCCTGCTCCTCGGGAAGCCGGCTTCTCCCTCTCCCACTCCCCCTGCTTGTGTTCCCTCTCTTGCTGTGTCTCTCTCTGTCAAATAAACAAAATCTTAAAAAAATAAATAAGTAAAGGCATGTGGACCCTACCTTGACCTTGCTCTTTTGCCAGTCTTCTTTCCTACAGAGACTGCGAGTAATGTGAAGGAATTTGCATTTCTCCCCCCGCCCCCAACCCTCTCTGGGCCATAATCTGACCTAAAGAAAAACCACTTTCCCTCCACCGGAGGTTTGTAAAGGTAGAAGGACTCCTTTTCAAAATGGAAGGTGATCTAAAAATGTTCTTCTGCCCTGGCATTGGGTTTCTTAACATCTGAATCTAAAGAACCATCTTTCCCAAAACTCCCCACCCTGTGTCCCTAACACACACGCACACACACACACACACACACACACACACACTCACACTTGTCAGCCCCCGCCGGCAACTCAAACTCCATCAGATTCTTTGGCGCCACCTAGTCCTACTGAATCGAAAATTCTGGGGCTGGGGCCCAGCAATTCCCTAATCACCTGGAGAATTTATTAATTCATGAATTCCTGGCCTCCGCCCCCAGAGATTTTGATTCAGTAATTCTACAGTGGGACCCAAGAATTTACATGTACATCAGACTCCCAGATGGTGCTGATGCTGCTGGTCCAGTGAGTAGCTCTGATGTACATAGCTTTCCACCTGCCTCTAGGGCACAGATTTCGGCCATATGCTAAGTGGTAAATTGTATGCAAAGATCATGGATGGACAGACAGATGGGAAAGGGAGGGGGTATGGACTAACAGAACAAAAAGAAGGAAAAGAAGTTCTGGCAGGGGAAAGCAATTCCTGGAAAAGAGACCTGTTCTTCCTCAACACACTTTATCAAAGCTTTTCTTTCTGGTGATTTCCATTTCCCTGTGTCTGGTCCCAATTACTTTCCCACTGATTCAGACCTACTAATGGTTTCTCAAGGGCCTTATGAAAATGGTGGCACAAGACCAAGCCCAAGAAAAAAGATTAAGAGGACACAACCGTAGGGCCCAAGGTCAGACCTCCGCGGTGCAACAGGACATGGGGGCAGGGACACTGTGGCTCTGGAACGTCTGTGAGGATTTTGTGCCTCCCTCCCTCCTTCACACTGGTCCCGTCCACAGAGCATGTGGTCTCCACTTCTCAGATTTCACCAGAATCACCTAGTTAAACATAGATCGCTGGCCCCATCCCTGGAGTTTCTGATTCAGTAGATTGGGCATGGGGTCTGGCCTGAGCACCTGCATTTTTAACAAGCTCCCAGGGACGTGGATGCTGCTTGCCTAGGAACCCCACTCTAGAACCACTGGTGTGCATACCTGAAATCATACCAGAAGTCATTTAGAGTCATTTTGACCAGCGGCCACCAAGAACAATTCTGGGGGCCGGGGAGGGTGGGCGGCAAGTTGCTTCCAGCCCGGTGCCAACAGGTAGGGAAGCATCTGAACCTGGCTCTGCCTGCAGCAGGGGACTCAGAAACGGGAGCCCGGTGCTCTGCAGAGGGGGACACCGTCATGCCTGGATGATGCCTTTTGTGAAACCCTCAAATGTTGATGTATTTTCTCACTCAGAAAGTCCCTGTAACTCTATTGGATCTGGAAGTTTATACCTCCCTCTGAACGTCACATCTCTCATGGTGTTTGTTATAGAAGTTTTACTGTTTCCTACCATCTGCCAGAGGAGGTGATGTTCAGGCTCCGAGAACGGTCCCCGAGACGCTTGTTGATGGGACCGGTCTTCAGCCTATGGACTGGGCTTGCAGAGGAGGAGGTCAGCCTGTCTCACTGTGTCGCTTCTCTCTTCTCTCCCCCTCCCCTCCCTCCCCGTCTCCTTACCCTCTGCTCCCCCTGCAACCCCAGTGCATTCCCAGAAGCAGAACAGACAGACCTGCGTCCGCAAGAGCCTCATATGCGCCTTCGCCATGGCCTTCATCATAAGCGTCATGCTGATCGCGGCCAACCAGATCCTCCGGAGCGGCATGGAGTAGCCCCTCCCCCCGCCGCCGCGTCCCCGGCTCACCGTGCATGTGCATGCCCTGCGGGCCGACGCTGTTCCTCCGAAAGCCGACACGGACAATGCAGACAGGGCACAGTGGAGTGAAGAACCCAAGGCTGCGGTGCAACGGGTGTTGCCAATCCACTTCATCTCCTTGGCAGGGACACAAAAGGGCTGTCTTAAATGCTTTAATGGTTTTGTTTCCTAATGCAATAAAATAGCCAGGAGTTCCCAAGGACTGCGTCAGTCACCCCCAGGAACTCGGAAGAGAGACTTCATTCTCATCTCGGACTTTTCCAGTGGCCATCCAGGCTGGTGGTGTAAGAGAGCAAGAGGGAGGCGTGGACGTGCAGTCATTTCCATGCCCCGTTGTCTCAACCCCCCCGGGGTCAGCTGAAGACTCCCGGCTGAGGGAACCCTCAGTCCCCAGAGGCTGACTTCTGGCTTGCTCCCGAAGAGGGGGCCTTCCATCCCACCCTGGCTTCCTTCCTCCACCCAGTGGAGCCCGTCCCCTCCCCCCAAGGCGTGAGGGGAAAGCCATCGAATGGGGTGCAGTGCCTGGTGGTGTGCAGGTGGCACCCCTCGCTTCCATTCTTACTGCCTTTTCTACAGGACTCTTGTTGGCAGAGTTGGGGAGCTCTCAGTTTCCGTCGGCACTTGGCTTTCTGTTCCTAGAGCCCATCGCGCACCAGCATTTTGGAATCTGCAGAGAGCCTTTCTCCCAGCTTTGCCCCCTGTGCTGCCATTAGTGAAAAAAGAAGCATACTCGTGGACATCTCTACAACCTAGACACATAGGCAGACGTATGCATTGGGCTTCTTCATGTGTGACGTCATTCTTTCCTACTCGCTTACTCCTGATATAAGCTTGTCCTCCGACACGCATCCCTGCCTCCTTTGGGTGGGCCAGGTAGTTTCGGGGCGGGGAGGGGGTGCAGGGAGGGACCGAGACCAGTGGGGAGGTGGTGTTGCAGCCCAGCCCACCCCCCAGCCGTCAGAGGAGTCCTGGAGCCTGAACCCACCCATCCATGCCAGAAGACCCCTGTAAGTTCAGGTCCTTGAGCATCTTTTCTTCTTCTCGTCCTAAAATATGCTTTGTTAGTCTTCCCCAGATAAAAAGAGAAATACAATCCACAGTGGAAAGATGGAAAGACCAAGCGACTATTTTACATAACACCTTCCAGCACTCAGATTCTACAACTGACTCATTTTCATGAGGAAACAAAAAGATGTGAATCAGCTTAGCCAGCACGACAGGTGATTCGCTCCTGCCTGCAGAATACTTCTGCTGGGGAAGGGACCTGGATCCCGTGGTCCGCGTTCAACACCATTTCAAGTCTGTAATTTCCCGACTTCTCCCAGAGGCCCTGTCAGCCACCATTATTGATTCAAGCTTGCATAGTCTGATTAGCCGATAATCTTTCGATGTGGTGTTTTCCTTTGTACTTTTCCAAGCTCGGGTCTTCAGTTCTGTAATGGAATTGTCTTGCTCCTTTCTCTCCATTGCATCCTGAAGCTACATGCTTTTCCCGCTCCCTCTTCTCCTTCCTTCCAGTATTGAGGTGCCAGAATCTTTCCTCTCTAGGTTTTGCGGTGTGGTGTGTGTCCCTGGTCCCCTCTCCCAGG
>NW_027397117.1:7454378-7501012 GCF_003265705.2 Callorhinus ursinus | reverse complement strand
CCGCCTCAGTTTTCTCCCTTACTGCCTTCTCTGACTCGTCCTTTTAGGGTCTTTTTCCGGTTCACCTCTGCAAGCGCTTCAGGCAACAGCCAGGGGGCAGCTGTAGAAACTTCCCCACTGTGGGAGACTACAAATATTCATGATGAGCACAAGTAAAACTAGGGTTTGAGCCATAGTCCGGAGGATGGAGCAGGTGTAAGCTCCTGAGAGCCCCGGGGGCTGAGGGTCCCCCTGGGAAAATGCCTGGAGTCCCGCACATCCAGGCCAAGGAAGGCAGCAGCCTGCCTGTCCCTCTCGCCCACCCTGCCCTGCCACGGTACACACTGTTCATCTGCCTCTTCTCTCTCTCCCCCTGCCCGACTCACCATGGTCCTCAGGATCGGCTTCCGGAATGAGGACAGGTCCGAACACAGAGCACTAACACATAAGTCAACTTCGTCATTAGTTTTTGCCCAAAGCAGCTTATCTCCCCCGACCCCCCAACTGGACTTGGACGGGAAGGACCCCGTGAACCACTAGACCATGTCCTCCTGGGGAGCCAAAGCAGATTGAATAAAGACCCCAAGGGATGACTTCTAAAGGAGCCTGCCCCGTGAGAAGGGATTGCGATGCTTCTTCAAAGGCTGGCTCTCTGCAAGTTCTTCTGCCTCTCACCGGAGAACGGGGTCTCCGAAGGATGTGAGACTTAGAAGAGATTTTAGCCACGAGGCAGGGGCAGGGATTAAAAGGAGCTCTAGAGAGGCAGCAACAACCTGTTCAAGGCCTCAGCATCCTCTCCCTGAAGAGGACCCTTTTCCCTTCCCAGTGACCAGTAAGCAAGCCCATCCTACCCAAAAGGGATTCGAGGAGCATGCATCCCTTGTGAGGAGGAAGGACACCATGGAAGCTCTAGAACTCTCTTGGGTGGGTTAGAGTTGACCTCCCACCACGGTGGCCTCCACACGTGTGGCACCCAGGGGCTGAAGTGTGGGGAGATAGCCCAAAGGTAGTTGCATTCCTGAGACTTTGGGAGCTAAGAACTCGTCTCTGTGACGTGCCCCCTTGGCTGATTTGCCTGGACAGTCTGTCAAAGGTGTTGGGATTCTTTGTAAGGCTTAAGAGGTTGACTTTCGGCAGGTCCCGTCCATACCAGAGGTACTTCGGGTCCTCGCCACAGCTACTTATGATGCTCACAGATAAAGCATGGCTCATTCTTGCTGTAAGAACCGGTGTGCCTCCAGACCACACAAGCGATGATCGGGGAGGCATTTTGCTAGGGGGACAAGGCATGTAGACCCTGATCCCCTTGGCTTCACAGCAAGCTGTCTCCTATCACTCCAGACGCAGACAGAGCCCCCAGACAGGACCCAGCATGGGAACTATTAGAAGTGGCTTCCAGAATGTGCGTGGGTCCCACGTGACCAATCTGTAAAAGAAAAGGGGGGGGATTATGTTGCTATGGCAACCCTTGCATTCCACCCCGAGTTTGCCAAGGCACACAAAAATAGGGAACATTTTCTTAAAGAACACTTGGGCTCTGCCTGATTGCAACCTGACTCCCCGCATCCACATCCCACTGGTGGAGTAAATTACACTCCAAAAATCTGGCGGTTTCTCTGCCTTTTCTTGTGTTTTGAAACCACCCTTCCATTTGCTCAGGAGAACAGGAACTACCTGAGAGCCGGGTGGTATTCTGCCCACCCCACCTACTCTCCCCCTTCCCAGGGCCCGGAGCAAAGACCCCTTCATCTGGGCAAAAAGGCAGAAATGTCGTTCGGAAGGCAAAAAATATTTTAAGCTTCAATCTTTAAAAGCATCTGTTTGCCTGTTGAGACGCTCTCCCACAAGCCAGAAATGTGAACTGAAGTGAACTGAGGTTTACATGTGGTCTTAGGCAAGCCCAGAGGCTTCAGAACTTTCTAGGTGTTTTATTTGCAGAGAACAAGATGTGCACCACGAGATGTGTTCTTTCCCGATACCCGTTCCTGCCTCCAATTTCACATGACAAATGGTCTATCTTGTGGTTAGCGAAAAGAACCGAGTGAAAGATGGCAAGCTCCTTTTGACAGTGACGCCCCTCCCATCCTCCCCTCTACAGAATCATAAAGTGATATATCTAAGAACGGGGAGGGAGAAATTTCTCTTTTATTCCAAATGCCTTCTCTAGGCTTTAGTCCAGACTCAGGTTATAAATCAAAGAGAGTTTTGCTCTTAACTCGTAGCTGGCAGCCTCCCCGGGACCATGACAGAAGAGTAAGGGGGCGACCGCCAAGCACAGGTCCTTGGGTTGGCTGGCCTGGCCATGTGTGGCTGCATGTCATGAAACCCCGTTCCATGATGCCATTGCCCTCCATCCCTGCGGAAGCTGCTGAGCTCTGCTTCTCCCAGCTGGAGGTCCCAAACCATACTGCGTCAATCTACTTCACTATTTCTCTGAAAGCCCATAGCGATAGTATTATTCACCCTGCTCCATGGAGATGTAGGGAGATCTGGAACCCCACTGCGAGGAGGGGTCCCTTTTCTGATAGTGCCATGACAATACAGGTGGGCCGAGCCTAGACTTCCAGACTGTGGCATATACTGGTCGTATTCCCAGGATGACTGTCCGGAGAACAGCTGTCTGCTTTGAGCTGAGATCGGAACTTTCCCATTGGCCTCTTCGGTGATCCTCACAGGGCTAAGGGTCCATAACTTAAAGGCATTGCCATAGCCATCTTCCCCCACCACCTCATTACTCAACTGTCCCAAAGCGCGGGGGGCCGGGGGGGGGGAAGAAACCATCAGAAATAGAAAAGTAACATTATTCACCAGCTAGGGTTTTCAACTTGAATTATTTAAAGTGATGGAGAAGTAGAGGAGGATTCGGGCTGCCCCTTGTGGACCCTGTCTCCACGACAATTTAAATGTCAGAACCGTTCAGCTTCACTTCATACTTCCTTTGACTAAGTCACTCAGGGGACAGTCCTTAGTCATGTGGCCTTGCCATAGACACTTGGTTTGGGGAGGAATAAGGTCAAATGCACAAACCAGCCAAACATTTCTTAGTAGCCTGTGCTCATTGCTCATGCGCATGGCCATGGCGCATGGCTATGGTTTCTACTTTATATTGGTTTGGGACCCTCTTTTATATGGTCTCAAGGAACATGATAACAAAGCTCAGAAAGTCTTCATGACAAAACTAATTTGATTCCATTGGCTTGAAATAATAGCCACCAAGAATCAGGTGTCGCCAGTCCCACGAAAGGCAGTCCTCTGAAACCGGAAAAGACTTGCCCAGCCCCTGCCCCCTGCCCCTACTTCCGGTGACTTATCGGTTGAACATCCACCTCTTTTCCTTGAGCGTGATGGATTGGCTGTCAGAACCGTGCTTCTCACAATGTTAGAAGTTACTGTCCACGAGAAAGTGTTGCAGAGGCTGGAATTTCCCAGTGGAGTAGAAGAGCAGGCTAATTAGGAAGGAATATTCCAGGGAATGAAAAATTCAAGTGTGCTGTTTCTCCATTGCTGGACTTGTAAGAGCAAAAGGAAAACTGTAAAGGGCTGCAGAAGCTGGCCTCTGGACGTTTTCCCTGTGTCTGGCCTACTTTGGTAACATAGAAGGGACTGAGGGCCACGGGGTTGCTGCCCAATCAACCCAATCCTTCTGACATGTGGGGCAAGCATCAAGAGGAGGCTGGTGGGTAGCTCACCTCTCCTTGGGGGATGCGGACATCTGCCGAGCTCAAAATGCGTCTCCCAGGGTTTTCTGTCTGGGCTCAGACCCGTTGAATTAGGCCAGGAGAGCAGAGCTTAGAACCAGAAATATGGGAGCACGATCATGTGCAGGACCCCACGTGTTGCTGCCACCCACCAGCCTGATGATTTTGAGTGACGTTTGCTTCCTGGCCATGGGTTTCTCATCTCTAAAGCAAGAGGAAAGGTAAACCAGGAGAGCCCCCCCCCCGCCCCGTGACTCTGTTTGTCTGAAACGAGTCAAAACGATGCCTAGACTTGAGAGGGTCCCTATTCCCCCATGAATGGTGTCAGGGACTGGCAGTTCTTTTTACACGGCAGCTCCCAAGAGGCAGTTGTAATAAAGTATCTCTTTTGGTGTCCATTGTCTGTAGATGAAACGATGCAAATTGATTTATGTCAAATGTGTGGTGTCTTGCAAGTAAGAGGTTTTGTTTACTCCCTAAGGTCTTGCTGACTCAAGGGAACATCAAAGATGGGCTTTGTGTCCTCATCTTAGCCAGTGTGAAAAGTAAGGGGATTTGATCACTTTATCGCAGATCTCGTGCATCAGAATTCAGGAATAAGTAGGGTGAAACAAAGCCAGATCCCAGGAAAAAATGTGTGTTTCTCCATCTGAGAGAGCCTAACTGGAAGCTACTGAATAAAGAGCACAAATCCCAGACCAACTGACTCTCCTTCCTTCCTTCCTTCCTTCCTTCCTTCCTCCTTCCTTCCTTTTTTTCTGGCCATTCCTGTATATGTGATAGTGGTTTATAATTATTCGTAACACTGCAGAAGGAAGAGAGTCACTGTCTCATGATTGTCAGGAATAACATTAGCAGTCTGGGGAGACCAGCCACTGCGATCGTCTTTTGAAGACTGAGGGATGCTGAGCACAGATGCCTGGTGTAGATGCACCCCAACCCTGATGAGGGGTGGAGGGCAGGACGAGTGGCTGCTGGACCCGTAAAAGTCCCCAGTCCTTCTGCCCCATGACAACATAACATCCTAGGTCTCTGTCCCTTTTCTTCTTCCTAAAGTAGACAGGCTTTTATACAAGCTTGTTTTTATACAAGTCCTACAGTTCTTCCCCGGAAAGACCCAGATTGGTCAGGAAAGGGTCCTCAGCTCCTGGTAGAACTTTGCTCCTGGCAAGCCAGTATCTCCCAGCACTCTCCAAGGAAAATCAACTCATATTCTTCCTTTCTGACCTGGAAATCTGGTTTCAGGGGTCCTTGAAAGGTTTCTTAGTGGGGTTTGATTTTTTTTTTCCCCAATTCTGAATCCAGGAAGAAGCTCTTTCTCCAAGGACTAACCAAAGACAATGCCCTTGGATGGAAATCAGATCCAGAAAGTCTGGTCAGGCAGTGGGCTGGCGAGCTGTCATCTGTTGAGGATTGGGGGTGGGGGTGGGGGCTCAGTGAGCCTAGGAGTCATTAGACTTAAGACGTGACTTGTTTCTCAAAGCACAGTATAGTTAGTGGCTGGATGCCGACGAGAGCGCAGCTGAGGACTGTTAGGACCAGTATGCCCGGAGCCTGGCAGCTCTCATATCCAGAATGGGCCACTAAGACTGAAATCCTGGGTCATAGTCTTCCCATTTATCTCATTCATGTTCCTTTTTTTTTTTTTTCCCATTCAGTATTAGGTGATGATTTCTGCTATTAAGTGATGAGAGAGTCAGCAGACTAGTCAAAAGAAAATCTTTATATAAAATGTAAATATTAATATAAATTAACTTGGCATGCAACTTACTAACCCAATGAAATATATATTATTAATATGTTCTCTTAGTGTATAAAGGAAAACTGACTGCCATATTTACCAGATGTTTTCTGTAACCAAACTCGTCTGTAAATATATAATCTGTATAAAAAAAAAGAGTCTAATTTACCATTATTTATGCAATAGAAAAAAATAAAAGTTTTTTTTTTCTTTTGAGGAGAGATTCAGTTCATTATCGGTGGTGTGATTTGCAAACCTGCCACGAAATTCGTTCCTGTGACCCTGAAGGGTTAACCAGATCTCTTTGGACGCCAGTCCGGCATCACCCGCTTGCAAGAAGCCACCGGCAAGGGGATCCGGTCTCTCGGTGGGGCTTTGGAAGAGAATGATTGACATCAGGGCAACTAAGCTGACTCTGGGCCATGTGGTGAGAAATAGGAAACATCTTCTGGCCGGGGGCAGACATGATAATTAAGAAAACTTTGCAGACACCCAAGCTAATGGTGTCATCCTTTCAGGATTCCATTTGCCAAATTCTTCCCTAGATTAGCGCTGGGGCATGGCAGCGCTTTTCCTTCAGCTTTTGGGATTTGCAATGTTATTTGGCACAAAAAGAGACACCCATTCCCTTTTTTCAAGAAGTAAACAAAGGCCACCAAAGGCTAAATGGCTTGATTAAGGACACTAGGTGAGATCCTGCTTCATTTTGGACCAGAACCTTGGCCTCCTGACCCCAGACACCATGAGGGCATCTTACATTTTCCTTACTTTTCAAAAACGTTATCCCACATTTTCCCAAATGTCTTGTACTTAAGCCAAAAAGCTGAGTTTCCATTTGGGTAGAATCTCCCAGGAGACCCTCTTGTTAAGTGTTGCATTTTATACACCTTCTCAGGGGAAACTTACAAGGTAAAATCACTAAGCATTTGTTATTGTTTAAAAATTCTAAAAATAGAGTGTTCTAGGCATAAAACACACGTTTTTCTCTCTGCTGAAGGGGGTCTCTGGCAATTTCCAGTGATAATGACTTGGATTTTATCCTTTCTGATCTGATTTTTGATTTTTTTTTTTATTATAAAGGAGCATTTAGTCATGAATATTTATTCTCCTGGGGTAATTACCCCAGCAGGGACTGTCCTGCAGGATAAAAGTCCTACTAGGGGGCTGACAAACCCCTGACCACAGAGATAATGAAGCCTGAACATTGGCCCAAACCTGGCCCTATCCAAGGTAAAACAAAGTGCTCCCTCAAGTTATGAACATACCTTTGAATGCCACTGGGATTTTTCCACAATTTTCGTGATAAGTGAATTTCAGAGGCTTTTCTTTGTTCGTCTGTGATCCAACCATGTGCCCAGTGAAAAAGCTGTTCCCGTATCTTCTCCTGCCAATTCTGGAAGGTCCACCTGTAGTAAGTAGCTTAGCCTTGGGCTGCCTGGGCTGACGTGTAGACCTGCCATGTTTCTAGGCGTATCTTATACACGTTGGTTTTATTTCAGCCCAGCACACCTAGGCTTCAATCACTGAGCAATGGACAGAGGGAGGAAGCCAACATGTTCCAGCCTACCCTGCTAAGCGCCTCCCCCCCCCAGGTCCTGGAGCATCGCACTTGGAGCCATGCTCTAGCCCCCAAGCATCAGCCACTGTGTGGCCAGAAGGCTCTTCTGGCTTGGGAGATGTTCAGCAATCAGCCCTGCAGCTGTGCTCAGGGTCAGCCAGAACCCTGCTCTCACTTTCAAGTTTCCTAGGATGAAGAGGGAAGATGCAGGTGCCTCCATGCCGAAGAGCTTCGGGGCTGTGGGAAGATGCAGGCTCAGACCCTTCGGGGTGCATTGCCTGAAGTGGCCGGCCAGGGATCAGGAGCCATTTCCTCCAGTGGCCCCTGAGAATTGATCTTGGGAGGTATTTGCTGGGAGGGGTCTCCAGGCTCTGGGCTGCAACTGTAGCCCACAGGCCCTGTGCCCAGCAGCAGAGACGTGGTGGGGCTGCAGAGACCTCTGCTCTCCCTCCCAGGGAGGTGCCGCCGGCTTAGGAACTGGAGACTCTTGATGGGCTTCCCTCCTGCCTTTCCAATGCCAAAGCCATAGCTGCCAGGCTGTCCCTAGGAAGCCGAGGGGTGGGCGTGGTGTATGCCGAGTAGATGACATTCCCCTTCCCCCGTTTTCCCTGAGATTCATCTGGATGGCAATGGGGTAAAACTGAGCAGAAAGAAGGGAATGAATTGTCTAGTGTGTGAATGAGATCTCAATAAAGCTGTTATGAAAAATGAGCACAAAAGAAGCCTTGAACAAGAAGCAGAAGCAAGAGGTGGTCGCCCGGGGATGGCTCCGAGCCTCTGACATGTACGTGAGCCTCGGGTTGTGATCTAGGGTACCTGGCTTCTCTCGGTTGCCTGGGGCAGAAAGCCCTGTGCCTCAGATGCAATGGCAGACCATGCATGAGCACGCCCCCTTGAACAGGCTCTGCTCTCCCCAGCCTTTCGGAATGAGGAGGAGCAGACCTGACCTTCGCGTGTTTGAGCCTCCGTGGTCCAGGAACCACGTGGCCTGGTTTTTTCTTGACCAGTGTCTCTCCAGCGCCAGCCCGCTGTTCCTTCCGCCAGGCTTCTCTTCCAAGGGTGAAGCTTTGAGTCGAGCAAAGAGAACTTGGGTGCGGGGAGCCCTGGAGTGTCTGCAGTGCCAGCATGGAAGGGAGGATTGGGGTGCTTGTGTGCGGGGCAGGGGCGGATTATGCAGACTCCAGGTCATCTGTAACCGTGGACGAACAGATGACCTCAGCCCTGTGACTAAAACAGGCTTCTTAGCCACACAACAACTTACTTTGCTCGTCATTTTATTTCTAGCACCTAATATTGTGCCCAGCACATAGTAAGTCCTCAATAAATACGGGCTAAATAAATAAACAAACCGGATTGCCTCAAATTGCCCAGTTATCCAAATTCGCTGCTGGCACAAGTTTCCTGTGCTCTCCCTTCCCGCCAACACCTTCCCTCATCCCCCATCCCTGCACCCCGGTTCCCATGCCTTTGTCGAAATCAGGTAAGCCTGGGTTTCCATGTCTGTTGATTTCTTAGTTTTTCCAGCCTGTCTAGGAATTCTTCATCCTCTTCGAGAAGCTAGGTTCAGCCCCTTCAGCCTCTCGAAGCTGGCATCTGGTGCCGAAGAACTGGGCTCTCCTCTGGCTCTCCCATCACCCTCCCTGAAAGCCACAGCTGCTGTCCCCTTGGCTTGGTCTCAGCTGGGATCAAGGTCTTCATAGGCATAACGCACAGCCCTCCTGGGCTGGGATGGATGCGGTCCTGCCCCCTGCTCTACAAGACTCCCTCCTTTTACTTCCGCAAGGTCTCCCTTCTCACCTGCCGACCGCCAATCCCACTGGGTAACACCAGCCTTCGCTATGTGGCCAGTGCCTTAGAGACCCATTTGGGTAACTGGCAAGTGTCGACCGGGTACTAATAGGATGCAGATAGAAATGTAAACCAGACACCGGGAGCCTATAGTCTAGTAGAAAGAACAGACAAGTAAGCCTGTGATTACAGCCCAGGGTCAAGAGCCCTATGGAAGGATTCACCACAGAAGATTACAGCAATACAAAGAAGGGGCATCACTCATGTTAAAACATGTTTTTATTTTAAATTATGAAATACTTCAAACATAACAGTATACCTATCATCCACATTTAATAGACATCAGTGTTTTGATTGAGATTTCTCTCTCTCATTGTCAAACCCTATCTCCCTCCCTTTCTCCTACCTCCCCTCCCTCTCTTAAGAAATCAAACCTCAAGGTGCTGTGGATACTGCAGTTCAATCCTATCATTCACCGTTCCCCTCCCTCTTC
Source organism: Callorhinus ursinus (assembly GCF_003265705.2). Classification (NCBI taxonomy): domain Eukaryota; kingdom Metazoa; phylum Chordata; class Mammalia; order Carnivora; family Otariidae; genus Callorhinus; species Callorhinus ursinus. Next base: position 7,491,755 of record NW_027397117.1, on the reverse strand, counting down.
TGATATGACCACCTACTTGAAATTGCTTGTTCCCATTTATATATATGTTTTTAAAGATTTTATTTATCTATTTGAGAGAGAGAGGGAGCACAAGCAGGGGCAGAGGGAGAAGCAGGCTCCCCGCTCCGCAGGGAGCCCGATGTGGGGCTCGATCCCAGGACCCTGGGATCACGACCTGAGCCAAAGGCAGACGCTTAACTGACTGAGCCACCCAGGCGCCCCTATTTATAGTTTTTGTAGGGGAATTCTTAGAGGGGCAGGACAAAGAAGTTAGCCAGGCAGAGGGATCAGCATAGGCAAAACCCAAGGCATGGCATTACTTGGCTGAGAGACTAGTTGGAAGACTTCGTATTAATCCAAGGGAGATATACGATGGTGGCCCTGGGAGGTGAGAGTGGAGATGGAGAAAGAAGGCAGGACCTGGAGAGATTTGGGAAAATGAGTCCACAGTGCCCGGTGGTTGATTTGGTGTGTGGCTTGATGGAGAAGAATGGCTAAAGCACACTTAGGTTTCTGGTTTGAGAAGGGGTGCAGGAGTCACTGAATTTAAGTCATGATTAATTTGAGGAACTTTTAAGGTATCCGACTGACATCAGGTAGCAGACAGAGAGATTTGGGCTCAATAGCTTTTGCTGCAGAAAAACAAGTGGCAGTTTGGTCCGTCTGCCCTGGAAAAGCTAGAGAAAAACGCAGCCACCTAAACACATTTTCAAACCTTTCCCATCCATGTCTTCCTTCCTTCTCCACCTTGTGGCAAGAGAGAAAACTGCAGCCTGCCTGGGTTAGTGACAACCATTCAAACGTTGGGACGTCCCCATACCCAGCGTTCAGGTAAACTGCTCACTTCCCTTTCAGTTCTTTGGTATCATACAGACCCGGCATCAGCCTGCCTCTGCGGGAACTGGGCAGATGAGGAGGTTTCGTGCCAGTGGCAGGCTGGAAGGTGAGAATAAAATCAAAGCCATTTCTGAGAGGGGAAACCGGCTGGTGTCATGGAGACAGGGCATGGCGCCTCAGTTTCCACATTACAAGAAATGCTGCTGCTGGACTTTGTCCTTGTTTCCTTTGTAGCCACCAACTTACCAGAAAATTTGGGGAGAAACTCTGCAGGGACTTCCTCGGGTCTAAATAGGCAGCAGTGGTTGCTGTGGGATCAGAACACCATCCTGAGAGCGTTGTTCTGCCCAGCTCAGAGCCTTGTTCTGAACAGCCCAGCACAGCCCTGTATAAGCCCCTTTACAATGTGCACACCTAAGCAGTTGGTCAAGCAAACTCTCCACCATGAGCCCACCCTCCCACCACACACATGGCTAATCTTGACCTTAGCTCAATTATTTAACAGATTCATTGCCAAACCTGGGTTTTCACAAATGATTTCCAGGAAATGTGAGGGTTGAAATCAAGTTGAACTCATGTGGTTTTGCTCTTGAACTTGAGGTTCCTCTGTGATTTCTGGAAGATCTTGCTGCTCTGACTTCAGCAACCTCTGCTGTTGCTTGTTTTGACTCTGGGAAGCTCCGAGGTAATCTGTCCTATTAAACCCAAATAGAATGTTGGCAAGAGGTTCAGCATCAGCCCACCCTAAAGAATAGTTTTTGTTGCCTACGAAATATAAAATCAAATATCCATATCATTGGAGCGAATTTTTTTTGCTTGACTTTCTGAAATAATATGCTTTGAACTCCCTTCCCAGAGGTAAAAAAAAAAAAAAAAAAGTGAAATTTCTTTAGTTGACTCATTTTGGCAAGACCACTGCCCCTGTCTTCTCTCAGCAAGTTTGGAGACTTCAGAATTTTTTTTTTATTTTTAATTTTTTTATTGTTATGTTAATCACCATATATTACATCATTAGTTTTTGGTGCAGTGTTCCATGATTCATTGTTTGTTCATAACACCCAGTGCTCCACGCAGAACGTGCCCTCCTCAATACCCATCACCAGGCTAACCCATCCCCCTACCCCCCTTCCCTCTAGAACCCTCAGTTTGTTTTTCAGAGTCCATCATCTCTCATGGTTCGTGGAGACTTCAGAATTTTTATGAGGGTGTTTGAGCACTGAGCCGTTTCTCAAGTGTCCTCACTGCAACCACATATTACCACATGTCACATATTGAAGCCCTGGGAATCAGTTTACACCCACTTGTCAGGATAGAAACCTTTAGTGTGAAAACTGATGTGAAATATGAGACCCTCACAACACAATTTGATTACTGGAATGACTTCTGGTTTTATGTGGATGTTCCTTAGTTTCCAAATACAGTAGTCCCCCTTATATGTGGAGGACATATTCCAAGACCCCCCAGTGAATGCCTGAAACCACAGATAGTACGAAACCCTATATATACTATGGATTTTTCTATACATGCATACCTATGATAAAATTTAATTTATAAATTAAGTACAGTAAGAGATTAACAATAATGATAGAATAATTATGACAGTATATGTAATAAATATATTCATGTGGTCTCTCTCTTCCTCAAAATATCTTATTTTTCTGCACTCACCCTTCTTGTGGTGGTGTGAGATGATAAAATGCCTACATGATGAAACGTAAGGGGAATGAGATAGGCATCATGACGTGGCACTGGGGTACTATCATCGGCTTTCAGACCACAGTTGATACAGATGACTGAAACAACAGAAAGTGCAACCGTGGATAGGGGGAAACGACTATATATCTTAGCTTAACTATTTGTTAGGAACTGTCTGACAAGTTACCCATCTGCCATTCCACAAAGCCAAGAAAGGCAGCTATTCATGAGGGATTTCTAGTGTCTTATCATGGTATTTTTTTTCCCCATGCTTTTCCTTACTTCATTGTTTAATCTCAGTGTAAAAGCCACTCAAGAAGTTATATGCATGACTAAAAGATAATGCTTCACTGTCCTTCTCCTGAATTACCATTAAAATAATCATGAAGATGTAAAAATAGAAGGGAAAATATAATACTGGAAACCAAAGATAAGAGTTTAGAGGGAAGTTTCTAATAACTACAGAATCAATGAGACTAAATGAAGAAATATAATGGATTATCAACTCACATTCCATCTTCTGAGCCATAATAACTCTGACAAACTACAAGTAGTAGGGAGTCTACAGCCAGCTTAAAGTAGAACAAGCTATGTCTCATCTCTCTGATTTGTTTTTTTAAGATTTTATTTATTGGAGAGAGAGAAAGAGAGCAAGTACGTGCAGAGGGAGAGGCAGAGGAGAAGCAGGCTCCCCGCTGAGCAGGGAGCCCGATGCAGGGCTCAGTCCCAGGACCCTGGGATCATGACCTGAGCCGAGGGCAGATACTTAACCAACTGAGCCACCCAGGCATCTCCATCTCTCTGATTTAATAAAGGTCCCTTCTCTTCATTACTCCCTACAACTGTGGTTTAGGGAAGCCAGAAATTCTCCATCATAGGGATATTTGCTGTATTCTCCTTGAACTCATCTAGGGAACACAGACTAAGGCCTAACAGCTGATCTCTCATCAGAAACCATGAAGGCCCAAAGCTAATGGTATGATATACTACAAGTGCTGAAAGAAAAAAAAAAAACCTCAGTTGCAAATTCTATGTCTAAGAAACTAGAGAGTATAAGTGCATTTTTGTTTGTAACTCCTCTTTTTCCATCTGATTTAAAAGACAACTGCATAAAGGCAATAACTGTAAATCTATGTTGATGGGCACATAATGTGTAAAGGTATAATTGGCAAAAATGATAGCATGGGGGAACCAAGATATTATAGGAGCAAAGTTTTTGTATACTATTGGGAAACTAAGTTGGTATTAATCTGAACTAGTTTATTATAAATTAAGATATTAACTGCAATTCCCAGGGAAACCACTCAGAAAATAATCCCCAAAATAAAGTAAAACAAATGATAAGGGAATTAAAATGGTGTACTGGAAAATCATCTCTAACACAAAAGAAGGCAGGTAGTAACGGAGGATTTAGGAACAAAAAAGACATATAGGAATAAATACTAAAATGACAGAGATTCTTCCTCATTGGTAAATACATTAAACATAAATGGATTAAACTCTCTAAAAGGTAGAGTTTGGCAGAATGGATTTACAAAAATGATCCAACCATAGGCTGTCTGCAAGAGACTTGTTATAGATTCAAAGTTACAAATGATAAGTAAAAGGATGTAAAAAGTTATCCCAAGTAAGATATCACAGAACATGGTGAAGTAAGGAGATCTAGAAATCTGTCTTCCACCTAAACAACTATTGAGCTGGTCGAAACTGTCTGAAATAACTAGTTCAGAACTCCGACATCTACTTGAACATTTGTGGTGTCCATGGAAGAGCTTGATAAAGAAGGTAGTAACCTTCAATAAATTCTCGTGAGTTATGGCCTTTTGCATAGTGGTTACTAGCCCCCAGCCCCACAGTAGGCATCTGTGGGGAGAGCAGTCAGCATTCTGGATGTGGCTTTTTGGAACCAACATGGGCAATAAGAATCTTGTCCTCCAAATACCAGGCTTGTGTGTTTTAAATTCTTATAGTTGCTTTTGATTGCTGAGGGGCCAGCACAGAGGCTGGCTGTTGTTCCAGACTTCACAGATGGAAATGGTTCCCAGGGAATTTAAAGAGATAGTACTTGTGAGATCATTTCCCCCTTTTGGAACCAGACATTGAAGAAATTCTTATCAGGTCACTGGCTGACCATAGAGATAATGGAACAGAAACTTCAGTGACCACATACAATAAAGAATACACACTTTGGAAATAAATTTTGGAAAAGTCACAAATGGAAGTCTACAATCCTCAAACAAGCAAGACTTGGCGATCTCTGAGGAATGGGAGAATTAAATCTCCAGAGTTTCAACAACATAATACTGCAAATGTCCAGTTCCCACCAAAAATTACAGAACATACCAAAAAACAGGAAATTTAGTTCATTCACAGGGGGGAAAAAAAGAATTTGACAGAAATAATTCCTGAGGAATCAGATATTGGAAATATTAGTCCAAGATTGCTAAATCAATTGACTTAACCAGGTTCAATAGCTAAAGAAAACCATGGACAAAAAACTAAAGGAAACCAACAAAACAGTGTTATGAACAAAGAAGAGTATCATTAAAGAGAAATTATAAAAAGGAATCAAGCAAATTCTGGAGATGAATAGTCCAATAACTGAAATGAAAACCTCACTGGTGGGGTTCAACAGCAGATCTGAACTGGAAGATTAAAGAATTGGCAAACTTGGAGATAAAAACTTTAAAATCATCCAGTCCAAGGAACAGAAAGAAGGAACAACAACAAACGAACAGAGCCAAAGAGACCTGTAGGACTCCATTAAACATACCAACATATGTACTGCAAGAGTCCTAGATGGAGAAGAGAGGGAGATAAAGGGGAAGGAAAAACATTTGAAGAAAGAATGGTCCAAATTTCCCAAATCTGAGGAAAAACATGAATATACACATTCAGGAACCTCAGCCATCTCCAAAGAGGATAAAATCAAAGAGATCCACATCAAGAAACATCATACTCAAACTGTCAAAATTCAAAGACAAGAAGAGAATTTTGAAAGCAGCAAGAAACAACTCGTCACGTACAAGAAATCTCCAGTAAGATTAATAGCTGATTTCTCCTTAGAAACCATAGAAGATAGAGACCAATAGATAATTCTCCTTTAAAGCCCACGGAGAAAATATTTTTCAATCAAGAATTCTCTATGTAGCAAAACTACCTGTTAAGAATGAAGAAATCCAGACATTTTCAGATAATCAAAAGCTGAAGAAGCTTATTACTAGTGGGCCTGCCATATATGAAATATTAAAGGGAGTCCTTCATGAGGAATTGAAAGAACAGTAAACCTTAACTTGAACTATAAAAAAAAAAGAGTACTAGTAATGTTAGCTACATAGGTTAATATGAAATCCAGTATTATTGTACTTTTGATATGGTTTGCAACTTCTATTTCTTCTATATGATTTAATAAGCAATAAATAATAGGTTAAAAATAATAATGATAAATCTTTGTCATTGGGCATGCAGAGCATAAAAACATAATTTGTGACAATAGAAATATAAAGGGAAAGGGAAGGAAATGTCGAAAATGTAGAAAAATAGAATATATACTATTGAAACTAATTTTCTATTATTCAATCTAGGATGTTATCAGCTTAAGGTATTAATTATAATCCCAAAGTAATTCTTAAGAAAAGAACTAAAAAAAAAGAAAGAAAATGAAACAAGGGAATCAAAATAGTACACTGTAAAAAAAAGCTAAGCAACTAAAAAGGAAATAATGGAGGAACTGAAGAACAGAAAACATATAAGTGACACGTAAAATAAATAGAAAAATGACAGAAGTAAATCCTCTTTTATGAGTAATCACATTAAATGTAAATGAATTAAACCCTCTTGTTACAGTGTAGAGATAAGCAGAATGGATAATAAAATAGGATCCATTCAAATGCTATCTACAAGGGACTCATTTTAGATATAAGGACATAAAGAGATTGAAAGCAAAAGAATGAAAAAAGATCTTCTATGAAAATAGTATCCTAAAGGGAGCTGGCTGGTTATACTAATATGAGGATTTAAATAGGCTTTAAATTAAAAAAAATAGGCTTTAATTTTTTTTAAAGTTTACGAAGACAATGAATATCACTGTACATTGATAAAATGTTTGATACCTCAAGAAGATATAACAAGTATAAACATATACAGACCTAATAACAGAGCTCCCAAACATATTAAGAAAAAGAAAGAAAGAAGAACTGAAGGAAGAACTAGACAGTTCTTTGATACTAGTTGGAGAATTCAATACCCCACTTTCAATAATTCACAGAACAATCACACAGATCAACAAGGAAGTAGAGGTTCTGAACAATACCATACACTGGGTAGACCTAAAGACACACACAGAACATTACACCCAACAACAGCAGAATACACTTTTCCCCAAGTGCACATAGAACATTATTCAGGTTTAAACATATGTTAGGATGCAAAACAAACAAGTCTTCATAAATTTTTAAAAATTGAAATCATAAGAAGTATATTTTGTAATCACAGTGGAATGAAACTAAATCAATAAAGGAAGGAAAACTTGAACATTCACAACGATGTGGAAATTAAATGTCACACTTCTAAACAACCAATTTCAAGAAATGAATCACAAGGGAAATTAGAAAATATACTGAGACAAATGAAAGTGAAGACACAATATACCAAAATTTATGGCATGCTGCAAAAGCAGTGCTAAAAGGGAAATTTATAGCTGTAAACACACACACATTAAAAAAGAAAAAAGATCTCAACCAATAACCTAACTGTACATCTCAAAGCACTAAAAAGAGAAAGTAAAATACACCCAAAAGTAGAAGGAAGGAAATAATTATGACTAGAATATAGACAAATGAAATGGAGAGTAGAGAAACAATATGAAACCAAAGGCTGGTTCTGTGAAAAGATTTTTTTATAATGGACAAATTTTTAGCTAGATTAACTACAAAAAGAAGAGAGTGAAGTTTTAAATTTCTAAAATCAGAAACTAAAGTGGGATCATTACCAATTTTACATAAATAGAAAAGATTATAAGGGAAAACTATGAACAATTGTTAATATCCAATTTAATAACTTAAGAAGAAAAATTCCTAGAAATGCATAATTTTTGAGACTGACTCATAAAGAAATAGAAATATGCATGGACCTAAAGCTATAGGAAGGAGATTAAATAAGAATTCAAAAATATCCCAACAAATAAAAACCTAGAGTGGATGGCTTTATGAATTCTACCAGGCAGTTATAGAAGAATTAACCTAAATCCTTTTTATAATGTTCTAAAAAATTGAAGAGAACAAAATACTTCCTAACTCATTTTATGAAGCCATCATTTTCTGGATACCAAAGCCAGACACAGAAAACACACACACATAAACACTATGGACCAATATCTTTTATGACTATTAATGCAAAAATCTCCACAAGAAAATACTAGTAAAGCAAATTCAGCAGCATATTAAAGTGATTATATACCATGACTAAGTATAATTTATTCTTGAATGCAAGGGTGGTTCAATATATGAAAATCAATCAGTGTAATACCCCACATTAATAGTATGAAGGAGAAAACACATGATCATCTCAATGCGGAAAAAGCTTTTGGCAAAATTCAAAACCATTTCATGATAAAAAAAAAAAAGAAAAGAAACAACAACAAGAACAAAAAACTACGAACAGAAGGGAACTACCTCAATCATGATAAAGGCCTTGTATGAAAAACTCACAGCTAACATTACACTCAATGGTGAAAAACTAAAGCTTTTCCTTTAAAATCAGGAACATGACAAGGCTATTGGCTTTCATCACTTCTATTCAATATAGTATTGGAAGTTTTAGCCAGAGGAATTAGGTAACAACAACAACAACAACAAAATGAATCCAAACTGGAAACGAAGTAAAATTATTTTTGTTCACAGAAGGTATTATCTTTTATGTAAAAACCCTAAAGATTACACACACACACACACACACACACACAACTGTAGGAGCTAATAAATTAATTCAGCAAAGTTGAATGATACAAAACCAACATGCAAAAATCAGTTGTATTTTTATACCCTAGTAATGAACAATTCAAGAAGAAAAGAAAGAAAACAATTCTATTTGCAATAACATCAAGAAGAATAAAATACTTAGGAATAAACGAAATGAAATCAGTAAAATATTTGTACATTAAAAGCTACAAAATTGGTGAAAGAAATTAAGACATAAATAATTTAACGCAATCCCTAATCAAAATCCCAATGGTGTTTTTTCTTTTTTTTTTTTTTTAGAAATGAGAAAAGCATTCTTAAATTATGGAATCTCAAATAGCCCAAATAATTTCAGAACTTACTACAAATCTACAGTAATTAAAAGGGTATGGTTCTGGCATAAAAACAGACATATAGACCAATGAAATAAAATAATTAACCCTCAAAATAAATCTTTACATACATGGTCAATTGACTTTTTGATAAGCATGCCAGCACCATTCTTGGGGAAAGAACAGTCTTTTCAACAAATGGTGTAGAGAAAAGTGGATATCCACATGCAGAAGATTGAAGTTGGCTCCTTGCCGTACACCATATATGAAAGTTAACTCAAAATGGATCAAAGACATAAAATTAAGAGTCAAACATAAAACTCTGAGATGAGAAAAATAGGGAAAATATTCATGTTACTGGATTTGGCAATGATTTCTCAGATATGACCCCAATTGCAGAGGCAACAGAAGAAAAAATAGATAAGCTGGATTTCATCAAAATTTAAAAATTTTCTGCATATTATCAAGAGAGTAAAAACACAACCCATAGAATGGGAGACAGTGTTTGTAAATCATATCTCCAATAAAAGATTAATAATCAGAATATATATATATATATTTTAAAAACCCCACAACTAAAGACCAGATACCAAACAACCCGATTTAAAAATGGGCAAAGGCAGAAATAGACACTTCCCCAAAGAAGATATACAAATAACCAATAAACACATGGGAAGATGTTCAACATCATTAGTTATGAAGGAAATGCAAGTCAAAACAAGATACCACTTCACATTCGTTATGATGGCCATTATCAATTAAACAGAAAATAACATGTGTCACTGAGAATGTAGAGTAATTGGAACCCTCATACCCTGCCGCTACCAAACAAAATAAGTATGAGTACAATAATTGTTACTACAGACAAAAAAGGATATATAATGAAAAAAAGGACCAACTCCCCAAAAAGATACAAAAATAAATACACACATACCTAACAACAGAGCTCCAAAGTATTTGAAGAAGCAAAACTGACAGAATTGAAGGAAAAATGTATAATTTTACAATGATATTTGGAGACTTCAATAACCAACTTTCATTAATGGAACAAAAACTAGATAGAAGATCACAAGGAAATAGAAAACTTGAAAACACTATAAGTAGACCTATTAGGCATCTATGGAACACTATACCCAACATCACAATACACATTCTTATCAAGTGCATATGGAACATTTTCCAGGAAAGCCATTTGTTAGGTTATAAAATAAGCTTAAATAAAATGTTAAAACAATTTAAAATCATACCATGTATGTTCTTTGACCACGGTGGAACGAAATTAGAAGTCAGAAGGAAAGAAATTTGGAACATATATAAGTTTGTGGAAATTTAACAACATACTCTTAAAAAATGAATGGGTCAAAGAAAAAAATCACAAGGGACATTAGAGAATATTTTGAGATGATGAAAATGGAAATGTAACATACCAAAATGTATGAGATTCAGTGAATACAGTGTTTAGGAAGGAATTTATAGCTATGAATGCATGCATTAAAAAATATCAGCCTCTAATCAGTTACCTATACTTCCATCTTAAAAAGTCAGAAAAAGAAGAGGAAACTGAACCCAAATCAGAGGAAGGAAGGAAACAAAGATGGAGGACATATATAAAGTAAATAGACAACAGGAAAACACATGAAAAATCAGTTTAGTTCTTTGCAAAGATCAACAAAATATACAACCATTAGTTAGAGTTACCACAAGAAAAAATAGGGAAGTTTCAGATTACTAAATCAGGGATAAAAAGGGGGACATTTTTACCTACTTCGAAGAAACAGAAAGGATTATGGCAGAACACTATGAACAATTGCCTTCTAACTATTTAGAAGACCTAGATGAAATGAACAAATTCCTGGAAATACGTAAACTACCAAAACTGACTCAAGAAAAAACAGAAATCTTTTCTGAACTTGGCATTTTGTTTTGTTTTAAAGATTGTATCTACTTATTTGAGAGAGAGAGAGCATGCGCGTGCAGACAAGCATGGGTAGGGAGAAGCAGACTCCCTGCTGAGCAGGGAGCTTGATGCAAAAACTCAATCCCAGGACCCTGGGATCATGACCTGAGCTGAAGGCAGACACTTAACCGACTGAGTCACCCAGGTCCCCTTGTACTTGAGATTTTGAATTGAACTTTTCTATGATAAGACATCGCATCAGTAATCAAAAACCTCCCAACAGAGTAAAGCCCAGGACCAGATGGTTTCACTGGTGAATTCCACTACATGTTTAAAGAAGAATTAACATAATCCCTCTCAAAATCTTTATGAAATAGATAAGAGAGTACTTCACAACTCTTTTATAAGACCAATATTATCTTGATTCCAAAGGCTAGACAAAAACATCACATGAAAAAATTACAGATCAGTATTCCTTTTGATTATGACATGCAAACTCTCAGCAAAATTCTAGCACATCAAATCCAGTAGCATATAATACAAATTATACCCTGTGACTAAGTGAATGTATCTTAGGAATGCAAGATTGTCTTATGATCCAAAAACATCAACTAATGTAATACTCCATATCAATATAACAAAGGAAAAAACCTAATGATCTTGTCAGTACTCTCAGGAAAAGCATTGATGGGGCACCTGGGTGGCTCAGTTGGTTAAGCGTCTGCCTTCGACTCAGGTAATGAATCCAGGGTGCCGGAATCGAGCCCCACATTGGACTCTCTGCTCAGCAGGAGCCTGCTTCTCCCTCTCCCTGCCACTCCCCCTGCTTGTACTCTCTCTCTCTGTCAAATAAATAAATAAAATCTTAAAAAAAAAGGAAAAGCACTGATAAAATCTAACACCCTTTCATGATTAAAAAAAAAAAGCTCAAAAACCTAAGAATAGAAGGGAGCTTTCTCAACTTGATAAAGGGCATCTAGAGAAAATGGGCATCTGAAAATTTACTTAGTGCTGAAACACTGAAAGCTTTCTCTTTAATATCAGGAACTAGATAAGGATATCCACTCTTGATACTTCTATGCAACATTGCACTGGAGGTTTGGGCCAAGAGAATTGGGAAAGGGAGAAAAAGTCACTCAGATTGTAAAGGAAGAAGTAAACCTATCTTTGTTTCCAGATGCAATAATCTTATATGTAGAAAACTTTAAACAATCCATACACAAAAAAAGTATTAGAACTAACAAATAAGTTCAACAAAATGGTAAGATACAGTATTAATATGTAAAAATTGTATTTATATACACTAACAATTAACAGTCCAAATATGAAATCAAGAAAGCAATTCTGTTTACAATAATATCAAAAAGAAGAAAATACTTCAAAATAAATTTAACCAGAAAAGTGCAAGGCATGGGGAGTGCCCAGCTGGCTCAGTCAGTAGAACATGTGATTCTTGATCTCAGGGTCATGAGTTTAAGCCCCATGTTGGGTGTAAAGCATATTTAAAAAACAAAAGTGCAAGGCTTATAGTCTGAAAATTACAAAATATTGTTTTAAAAAAAAAGTGACCTAAATGGAAAGACTAGTCTATATTCATGCATTAGAAGATTTAATATTATTAAGGTGGTAAAACTTCCCAGATACAGCTTCAATGAAATTGCTAACAAAATTCCACTGCCTTTTTTGCAGAAATTGGTAAGTTGGTCCTGAAATTCGGATGGAAATGCAAGGGACCCTAAACAACAAAACAATCTTGAAAAAGAAGAATCACATTAGAAGACTCACATTTCCCAATTTCAAAAGTTACCACAAAATCACAGTAATCAAAAAGGTGTAATACTGGCATAGGGATAAATATATAGACCAATGAAATAAGCTGAGAGCCCATAAATAAATCTATACATTTATAACCAAATGAGTTTTGACAAAGGTGTTGACCATTCTATGGGGAAAAGAATAGTTTTTCCAATAAATGATTTGGGGACAGCTGGATATCCACATGCAGAAGAATGAAGTTGGTCTCTTTTCACATCATATAGAAAAATTCACTCAAAATGGATCAAAGAGCTAAACTAAAACAATGAAACTATTAGGAGAAAAAAATAGGTTTAGATCTTCATGACCTTGGATTAAGCAACATTGTTTTAGATATGGCACCAAAAGCACAAGCATCCAAAGGAAAAAACAGATAAATTGCACTTCATAAAAAATAAAAACTTTTATACATTGAAGAAAACTATCAAGAAAGTGAAAAGACAACCCAAGGAATGGTAGAAAATATTTAGAAACTATATATCTGATAAGGATTTAGTATTCAGAATATATGAAGAACTACCACCATTGTAATAGTTCTTTCACAAGAAAAAGAGGAATAATTAAATTTTTAAAATAGGCTAAGGAGTTAAATGTTTAACTTCCCAAAGAAGATATGGTCAATAAACACATGAAAAGATGCTCAACATCATTAGTCATTAGAGAAATGCACAGTGAAACCTGAGTGAGATATCATTTCATACACACTAGGATGGCTATAATTTTTTATGAAAATGACAAGATTTGATGAGGACATGGAAAATTTGGAACAATTTCGGCAATTCAATTGTCAACAATTTTATACATTCTGGTGGGAATGTAAAATGATACAGCTGCTGTGGGAAACAGTTTGGCAAAGTATTAAACATAGAGTTACCATATGACCCAGTAATTCTATTTCTAGGTATATATCCAAGAGAATTGAAAACATATGTTCAAACAAAACTTTGCACAAGAATGTTCAGAGTAGCATTATTTATAATTACCAAAAAAAAAAAAGAAATGACACATATGTCCATCAACTGATCAACGAATAAACAAAATGTGGCATATCAACACAATAAAATACTATCTAGCTATAAAAAGGAATGAGGTAGTGATACAAGCTCCCACATGAATAAACTTTGTAAATATTATTCTAAATGAAACAAGTCATGAAGTAACAAAAGATCATATATCATACTCTATTTTTATGAAATGTCCAGAAAGGGCAAATCCACAGAGACAGAAAGCAGGTTAGTGATCGCCAGGAGTGGCAGGAGTGGGGAATGGGAATGACTGGTTATAGGTACAGGGTTTCTTTGTGAGGTGATGAAAATATTCTGGAACTAGGTAGTGGTGATGGTCATGCAGCATCGTGAGTATACAAAAATACCACTGAATTATTACTTTAAAATGGTAAGTTTTATGTTATGTGGATTTTATCTTTTAAAATTACAAAAAAAAAACACATTAAAACAAACAGTAGAGATCATCAATACAATTAAAATTTGGTTCTTTGAACAGATCAACCAAAATTGACAAATCTTTAACTAAATTGAGAGAGGGGGAGAAAAGAAAAACTTCAAAGTCCTAAGGAGTGAAAGAAGTGACATCACTACCGACCTTACAGAAATAAAAAAGATTGTAAAGAAATACTATGAACAACTGTATGACAAACACAAAGTATCAAAACAGAATCAAGAAGACATTGAAGATAAAATAAACTTATAAAAAGATTGAATTAGGGATGCCTGGGTGGCTCAGTCATTGGGCATCTGCCTTTGGCTCAGGTCGTGATCCCAGGGTCCTGGGATTGAGCCCCACATCGGGCTCCCTGCTCCGCGGGAAGCCTGCTTCTCCCTCTCTCACTCCCCCTGTTTGTGTTCGTGCTCTGCTATCTCTCTCTGTCAAATAAATAAATAAAATCTTAAAAAAAAAAGATTGAATAAAAAGTTTAAAATTTCTCATAAAGAAAATCCGGATGGTCCCACTGGTCAGTTCTATCATACATTTAAAGAAGTTTTAACATCAGTCATCCTCAAAATAGTCCAGTAGATGAGGAGAAACACTTCACATCTCATTGTACGAGACTAGCATTAACCTGACTCCAAAGCTAGTCAGAGTTCACAATAAAAAGGGAACTGCCAACCAATATTCATTATAAATATGCAATAGCCCTCAACAAACTATTGGTAAACCACATCTAACAGCATATAAAAAGGATTATACACCATGACCAAGTGAGTTTTATCTTAAGAATGCAAGGTTGATTTAACATTAAAGAAATCAGTTAGTGTAATCCACCATATCAACGGCATGAAATATAGAATCCTCATGATCATGCCAATAGTTACAAAAAAGGCATTTGATAAAATTCAACATCCTATTTTATGTTAAAGACACCCAACAAATTAGGAATAGAAGGGAGCTTTCTCAACCAGCAAAAAAAAAAAAAAAAAAACCATAGCTAATAGGGTACTTAATGATGAAAGACCAAAAACTTTCCCTCTAACATCAAGAATGAAACAAGGATGTACATTCTTACCACTTCTTATAAATATTGTACGGGAAGTTTTAGTCAGGGCAATTAGGGAAGAAAAATATTAAAAGTATCCAGTCTAGGAAGGAAGAAGTAAAACTATCTCTAAACATTCCATGTTTAATGATCAGAAGACTTAATATTGTAAAGATGGCAATATCCTCAAATTGTCTACAGATTCAACACAATAATTACCAAAATCCCCATCTGGCTTTCATGCAGAAATTGACCAGCTGATCCTAAAATTCATATGGAAATACAAGGTACCCCCAAAGAGTCTAAACAATCTTGAGAAAAACATTGGAGAATTCACCAATTCACATTTCAAAACAATTAAATGGTAATAAACAGTACAGTGATACTGGCATAATGATGGACATATATATCAATGAAATAGAATTCAAAGTCCATAAATAAACTATGTTTATGGTCAACTGATTTTCAACAAGGATGCCAATAAAATTCAGTGGGAAAAAGAATAGTCTTTCCGATAATGGTGCTGGGACAACTAGATATACACATGCAGAATAATAGATTTGCTCCCCTACCTCACATCGTTCAGAAAAATTAACTCAAAATGGATCAGAGACCGTAGTATAAGACCTAAAACTGTAAAATTCTCAGAAGAGAACTTAAGAGTAAATCTTTGTGACCCTTGGTTTGGGCTAGGCCTGGGGTACTGGTATATTCTTTTTTCTCTAAATAGGTGAGAGACCACACAATGTTCATTTGGCAGTAATATAAAACCTGTATTTCCATGCTTATTCAATTTCACTATTTACAAAATTAAAGAGAAAAAAGTATAAGAAATCTTACCTCACACCATTAAAAACATTAATTTGAAATGGATCATACATAGTCTTCTCTGTGGAAGATTAAATAATAAACCTTCAGTAAGAAAATGCAGCAAAATTCTTTAGGACCTCACAAATAACCGAGGAGATCATAAATTGGTATATGTATCCGGAGAAAGCTTGCTGTCTTCGGCCTTAAATTTATATATACTCTTTAGGGGTGCCTGGCTGGCTCAGTCAGTAGGGCATATAACTCTTGATCTTGGGGTCATGAGTTTGAGCCCCTCATTGGGTGTAGAGATTACTTAAAAGTAAAGTCTTAAAAAAAATGTATATATACACTTTAACCCAACTATTTCACTTCTTGTTACAAGAATATTCATTACAGCGTTATTTCTGCTATAAAAATTTGGGAAGCAGTTTATATGTCTCAATAGTGAGTATATTAAATAAACTATGAAATATCCATACAATAGATTATAATGCAGCTCTTAAAGTTATAGAATATTTAATGCATAAAAATATTTACACAATAATGTATAAAAACCATGTTCAAAGTGTATATAATATATTTTAATTTTCATATCCATGTTTTTTCCCTGTATAGACAGGAACCTTGATAACTAATCACAAAGATGGAGGACCCATGTCTCCCTCCCCTCCCACTTTCAGAATCCTAGTCAAATGTCATCAGAGGTAGAGAAAGGCCATCAGAGACCCTGTGGTTTTGACAAGTGTCCAGAAGATGGAAGGGAGGTTATATTAGTGGGTAAATGAACTCGGCAGGGGCAGGGGAGGGGTGTCCAAGCACCAGAGGCTGGAGAGAAAGCTTCAGGGAAGAGAATGTACATTGCTGGATGGACATGGAGAGACCCTAAGCTTGAATTCCATGTGCAGAGTGCATGCTGGGTCGATATGCAGAGAATGTAAAGGACTATTTACAGAATGACTTTGTTAAGTTGGTCCCACCCAATTAATACAATGTGGGAGTTAATTTTTACCATATAATTTACCAAAAATAAATGTTAAGTCATGCTATCAGTGTTCATGACAGTGATTGATAGCTTCATATATTATTGGTAGAGCTATCAACTGGAGAGGGTTTTTTGGAAGGCAATTTGTCAGTACTTATGAAAAACTGAAATATATGTATTATTCAACCAGCACTTCCACTTCTGGCTTTTAGACATCTGTCCTACTCAGTGGGCATAAAGGTACATGTTGAAGATGCACATCATGGCATTTTTTAGAATAGCAAAAAAAAAATTGAAATTCAAATGTCCATCAGTAGGGCAATAATTAAATACTTGATGGTGTACCCATTCTGTGGCAATTTTCTCAAGCTTTAGAAATAATCATTTATGTACAGACACAAAAGGATTTCTAATAAATATTGTTAAGTTGTAGAACAGTGAATGCTGTATCAACCAAATAATGGGAAAAACCTCAACTACACACTTTTAATTTGTGAATATCTACTGATATAAAGCATGCCTAAGGATGTATACCAAATTATTAACAGTAATTCCCCCTGGGGAGAGGAGTTGGGATAATGGAGGAGATTTAATTTTTAACTCCATACCCTTCTGTAGTTCATGTTTTATTTCAATTAGAAAATATTGACTTTTGTTTAAGATTTTATAAAGGCACACCATGATTACATTCATATATCACTGGTGTACTTTTATTAAATTAAGCAGTGGGAAAAAAATTTGCTGTGCTAAAGAGTCTAACTAGTGAAAGAACTCTTTTTTGAATTTCAAGGATAAAGTAAAAAGTCTTATATGTCTACAAATAAATAATAAAAAAAAGAGGTGGTTTACCTCTAAAGGAAAATAGAATTGCACTGTTCTAAGAACCTCTAGATATCAGAAAACAATATAGTGCTATCTATATTCAGTGCTGTCTGATAGACCTTTCTGTGATGAGAATGTTCTCTATCTGTCCTCTCCAATACAGAAACCGCACGTCACGCGTGGCTATCATGTGGCTATCAATTCTTGAAATATGGCTAGTTCAAATGAAGAACTGATGATTTAGTTTACTTAATATTAATTCTTCTAAGTTGAAATTTACACAGCCCACATGTGGCTAGTGGTTACTCTACCAGAAATAATGTACACTTAAAAACAATCAGGTTGTGTATCAACAACCTGAGAGAGAACTCAAACGTATCTGCCTCAAAAATGAAGATCTTGTCGCATAAAAGGACCAAGTGATGAAGCCCAGAAGAGCTCAGTGGAGCTGGTGCTAAATAACTGTGGCCCCAAACTCCCAAACTGAAAGAGATCTATATAGTAAAATGAGAGCAATGAAAATGTAATAACATTAAAAATGATTACTATAAGCACTTTGCTAAGTATTTTTTAATCTCATTTAATCCTAAGAATCGCCATATGAAACAGATTTTATTATTAATCCTGGTATGTCGTCAAAACAATGGGGGTTTAGAGAGTTTAACATCATTCTCAAGGTTACACAAATCATGAAAGTAGCAGATCCTTGATTTAAATCTAATTCTCTGTGACTCTCACATTAAATTAATGAAGACCCAAGAAGAGATGGGAAGGGAGATGTTAAGAAAGGACACTTCTTCTCCTCATTTTTATACGAAGGGAGAAAAAGCTTGCAGATTTTTCCTAACTTGGAATTATAGAAATAAAAATTTAAGAATGTGTTTTTAAAATGTAATACTTGTTTCAAAAAGATATAAACATCTAAAAATATTGCAGGATGTAATAGTAGACCGAAACTCTGTAATAATTATTTTGAAACAGACGTGTCAATATGAACTCATGATTTTTCATTTTAACATATCCCCTGGCTTTGGGGCACTTGGGTGTCACAGTCTGTTAAGCATCTGACTCTTGGTTTCGGCTCAGGTCATGATCTCCGGGTCATGGGATTGAGCCTGTGTGAGGCTTGCACTCAGTGCAGAGTCTGCTTAAGATTCTCTCCCCCTCTCTCCCCCTCCCCCTCAAATAAATAAATTAATTTAAAAAAAAAAACATATCCCTTGACTTTTTCCACAAAAGGGTATAGAAGAAAAGATGTTCTTATAGCAATGAGGACACCTGGTGACCAGAGTTTGGTTTCTAAATGCCACCAAAAGGAACCAGGTTGATTCTAGAGGCTGGGCTGGGAAAATACAAAGTGAACCTGGGACATATTGTTGTGTCAGTTTATTAAGCAAATTTCAAAGAATAGTGGAGATGCACCAGAGTTCAGCAGGAAGGGATGCCACTGGCCAAATCTGGAACAATCTGAACATCAAAAAGAGAAGAGAGACTATGATGGCTCTTAACATAATGAATAAAAAATTATGAGTTAGTAACATTGGGAGACAGAGTTGGAGGGGTTAAGGAGAGAGGTGAAAAGAGAAAGCAAAGATGGGAAAATGTTAATTATTGAATTTAGATCAAGGGTATACGTGCATCCATTTCACTATTTCTTCCAATATTTCTATATGTCTAAAAACTTTAAAGACATGGGAGAGAGGATTACAGTAATTAAAATTTATATAATAAAAAGCAGATAACAAATATACTTAAAAACATCTTAAAGCCATATGACAAATGAGCTCCCTACTAGAGAGAGGAAACGCTCATCATTAAGATCAACAAAAAATATACAAGACAAAATGGAGTAACTAGGACTGATCGTCCTCCATGAAACCATCACAAAATCAAACAAAAGGACAACTGTATGACACCTTGGCTCTAAGACACTGGACATCAGACAGAGCCTCGTCAGCTTCCTGACTTGAAAATTTGGAGCAGGGCACTTGCAGATGGTAGGGTGGCTGCAGGTCACGGGCAGAGGACCAAAAGGGAAAACAGCCACACAGAAAGGACTCTGAGGGTCTGCAGAGAATTTCCTGCAGGATCCAGTTGCTGATCATCAAACATCTGTAAGGACACTATCAGATTCTGGGAGTCAAATCCTCAAATAATGCCTGTTCCCAACATCCAGGGTAGAAACCTCATAATTCACCAATTATGAACATCAATTCAAGTCCTGAATTAGTTTTTTAGGATGGCTGTAACAAATGATCACAAACTGGGTGGCTTAATACAGCAGAAATTTATTCCCTCACAGCCCTGGAGAATGGAAGTCTTAAGTGACGATGTTGGTGGGACCATGCTCCCTTGAGGGGAAAGTGCTCACTTGTCTCTTTCTAGCTTCTGGTGCCACCAGGACTCCTTGGCAATCCTTGGCTTGCAGCTGCATGATTCCAATTTCTCCCTCTATCTTCACATATGACCATCATTCCTGAGTCTGTTTGCTTCCTCTTTTTTTTTTTTTTTAAAGATTTTATTTATTTATTTGAGAGAGAGAGAATGAGAGAGAGAGAGCACGAGAGGGAAGAGGGTCAGAGGGAGAAGCAGACTCCCGCTGAGCAGGGAGCCCGATGTGGGACTCGATCCCGGGACTCCAGGATCATGACCTGAGCCGAAGGCAGACGCTTAACCAACTGAGCCACCCAGGTGCGCTGTCTGCTTCCTCTTCTTATAAAGAAACCAGTCATTGGAGTCAGGGCCCACCCTAATTCAGGATGACCTCATCTTAATGAATTACATCTGCCAAGGCAGATGTATTTCCAAATAACGTCATATTCTGAAGTTCCAGGTGATATGAATTTTGGGAGGGGGACATTATTCAACCCAAAAAAAGTACTAAGCAGGGTTTTGCCTCACCAGTGGGGACAAGTTAACCCTAACTAAGATGCTGATTTGGTCCCACCTAACAAAACTTAAAAGCAAGATCAAAATGTTAACTCTTTTAGGCTAACTCAAGTGTATTCCAGAACAAAGTTCAAAAATTTTGTTAGTAATACAAAAATATCCAAAAACTAACAAGGCAAAATTCACAATATTGGTCATCCAATAGAAAATTATATTTGAAGAAATAATGTGTAATACTTTCCCAAATTTGATGAAAACTATAAACCATAGATCCAAGAAGTTCAATGAACTCCAGACACACGAAAAAAAAGAGTATTATACTATGTTGCCTAAATCTAGTGATAAAGAGATTTAAGCATGGGGGGGGGGAGATATTATGTACAAAGAATCAAAATAAGAATAATTGCAGATATCAGGAAGCAGTGTAGAAATGCTTGAAGAAATATATTTAAGATGCTGAATAGAAAGATCTGCTCACCTGGAATTTTTTATGCAGTGACAATATCCTTCAAAGACAAAGACAAAATAAAGAAGTTTCAGACATGCAAAAGCTGAATGAATTTGTCACCAGCAGACATGCTCAATAAGAAATATAAAGTGGTCCTTAAAGCAGAAGAAAATAATAAAGATCAAGCAGGAAAATGAATGAAAAAGAAAACAGAAAAATGGTAGAGGAAATAAATGAAACAGAAAGATGGTTTTTGGAGAAGATAATAAAACTGACAGACTTCTAGTCAGACTAAGAAGGAAAAGAAGAAAGAAGACACAGATTGCCAATATCAGGAATGAAAAAGTGATTATCAGTACAGATTTTAATAGGTATTAGAAGGGTGAGTTTTTAGTTAAAAATCTTCCCAACAAGGAAACTCCAGCCTCAAATGGCTTTAGTAGTAAATTTTACCAAACATTTAAAGAAGCGTTAATACCAAACCTACACAAACTCTTCCAGAAAATGGAAAAGGGTAGAATAATTCCCAACATTTTCCATGAGGCCAGAATTACCCCAATACTAAAACCAGAAGAGGATATTAAAAAACAAAAACTACAAACCAATATCCCTCATTAACTTATAGGCAAAAAAATTTAATGAAACATTAGGAAATAAAATCCAATAACATATGAAAAATGACACATCATAACCAGCAGGGGTTTATCCCAGAAATGCAAGCTTGATTTATCATTTGAAAATCAATCCATGTAAAATCATCATAATTACAAACTAAAAAAGAAAAGCATATAATGATTTCAGTAGATGCAGAACAAGCATGTGACGTTCCAACTTTTTGAGGAACCTCCATACTGGGTTCTAGAGGGGAGGGGGGTGGGGGGATGGGTTAGCCTGGTGATGGGTATTAAAGAGGGCACGTTCTGCGTGGAGCACTGGGTGTTATGCACAAACAATGAATCATGGAACACTACATCAAAAACTAATGATGTAACGTATGGTGATTAAGATAACATAATAATGAAAAAAAAAGAAAAATCATGTGACAAAAACCCAAATCCATTATTTTTTTTTAAGGTTTTATTTACTTATTTGACAGAGAGAAACACAGCAAGAGAGGGAACACAAGCAGGGGGAGCGGGAGAGGGAGAAGCAGGCTTCCCACCGAGCAGGGAGCCTGATGTGGGGCTCGATCCCAGGACCCTGGGATCATGACCTGAGCCGAAGGCAGACGTTTAACAACTGAGCCACCCAGGCACCTCCCCAAATCCATTCTTGATAAAGACTTTTGGCAAAGTAGAAATATATGGAAACCTTTTCAACCTGATAAAAAGTAGTTACAAAAACCTACAGCTAATATTGAGACATAATGGTATCAGACAGAACACTTTTTTGCTAAGATCAGGAACAAGACAAAGATGTTCATTCTCACCATTTCTGCTCAGTCTTGTATCAGAGGCTTTAACCAGTGCAATTTGGGAAGAAAAAGAAATAAAATACATCCAGATTAGAAAGGAAAAAAGAAAGATGTCTTTATTTGCAAAAGACATGATTATCTACATGGAAAATCCAATAAAATCTACAGAAAAAGCAACTAGACTTTAACAAGACTGGAGGATCACAACTTAGCAGTTTTCTTGGTTCAATGCTGGCTTATGGGCTTGCAGGCCCTTTCCTCAATGTCTCTACCGCTTGGAGCTCCTGCCAGTAGTTACCACAAGCTACGACAGGGCAACTCCCCCCTACCTATTCTGTGGGCTCCACAGAACCCTACTGCAGGGGCTCCTACCATGCCTCCCCCTGCCAGGCCCCCAAACCCAATGCCAAGCTTCCTTCCACGAGGGAAGGGATTTATTGAGTTTAGTGCTGTATTCCTGGCACTTATGACAGGTGTCTTGAGGATAGGAGATGCTCAAGCAATTATGGAATAAATTTCAACCAGCTCCTGTTTTTTGTCCTAAGGCCATTTTGCTCTCCCCGGATCCAGGATGTGCCACAGAGAGTCACAGAAGTCATAGAAAGGCATCATCGAAAAGAATAGTTAGTAGTATCCCGTTTTACAGGCTCAAGGTCATGTACCAAGCTCAAGGTCATGTACCAAGCAGTTAATGGCAGAACTGGGACATGAACCAGGTCTCCCAAGTCCCAGCCCTGCCTTTTTCCTCACCACTTCTCCCAGCAATCTGAAAGGTGCAGAATCTCACTTCCCAGAGTGGTCTGAATCCCGGCAATGAGGATGTTGATAAGTTTGCTCAAAATGTAGCCCAGGGAATGTCACTGTTAGAGATCACCCCCTCCCTTGGTCCCTCCAGCCCAAACTCCTAACCCTTAGCAGTAGGGTTCTGATTGCCAGCCTGCTCAGGCTGTGGACCTGTGGAGGGAATGAGTTCATTCCTGTGGTGGGTGAAGAGGGACATTGTCCTGGAGAAGGAAGGTTCTCAAAACAACATGGAAGCTGGGGAGAGAGGCTGAAGGGAAAGCCATTCCAGGTGGCAGAAGCTGCTATCAATCAGTCAAAACAACTGCCACCAGATGGGGGGGGTGGGCAAAGAGGGGAGAGGAAAAGCAGAGGGAAAGGGGGATAGAGGCAGGACGGAGAGAGAAAGAAGCTCCTCCGCTTGCCATGCCTATTATCCAAGAGGGGCTCAACAAGCTCATAAGTCTTCGAGGGGGGCTGCCCCCAAATATCACTCCATGCCTGCAACCACAATTGTTATTCCACTATTAGGTATAAGTTGAGTGGGGACTTTTCAGCTTCCAGAAGTCTCCTATGAGAATGCAAATATTTCTTAGCAGGAATTAGATGCCAGAGGTTCCCAACTCTGCTGCACATTCTAATTATCTGGGGAACTTCGAAAAAATACTGACGCAGTGCTCTACCGCAGACCAATTACATCAGAATGGGGAGCGGGAGGAGCGCCCAGACCATAATATTTTAAAGCTGCCCAGGCAGTTGTAGTCGGAACCAGAGAGGGTTGAGAACCTGGACTACTTGACTACTCGCAAGTCTGCAGAAAGGAATGTTAGAAATCATGGCAGCCTTTTTTGGCAGATGGGGAAACTGAGGCTTGGGGAGTCTGCATCAGAGACCAAGGCTGGAGAGGTGCCCAAGGTCACTCTGTTCCCTCCTCCATCAAAGCTGTCTCTGGAAGCTCTGAGAACATGGTCTTGAGGAAGGGGAAGCGAGAACGGGATGGATGGGAGAGGCAGGTGGGAGGTTCTGGGGTGGGACAGGGTATCAAAGCGCCAAATTGACGCCAAGAACAGCCCCCAGAGTCACTGTTTTGTCCACAGGGTCCTGGCGAGCATTGGGGTTTGGGGGCACAAGACTTCTTCTCTCCCTTGCTTCCTCTTTTCTACCTTCCCCTTTTCCCTAGATGGCCTCTATCGAATGAAACTTGCCTTCACAGAGTTTTTTCCCCCAGCCACCCAGCAAATCACGTCCTAAAGTGAGGACTTTGCAGATGAGGTGTGGAGCGCAGAAGGACAGAGGGACCTGCCGGGGGTTATGCAGCAGGCCCTTCTCAGGGCTGGTGGTGTTCCAGGCTCCTGCCCCCAGGGTGGAGGGCAGGCTCAGGCTGGCGGCGGCCCTCCTTCTATTGGAGGACGGACTTCTGCCCACACCAGCAACCTGGGCACATCAGGACCCCGGGGGAATACGCTTCTCTGAGCCACCCTGCCCGTCGCGGGTCCCCAGTGTTCCCAGGTCCTCCCTAAAGGTGGAAACCCGCGGTGGGCAGAGAATCAGGCAGATGGCCAGACCCCAGCATGGAGCCTCTGGGACCGGAAGAAATGCCCGGGAGTGTGGCATGGAGGGCGGCATGGAGGAGGCGTCCGAGCGGAGCGTGCCGGGGACCACGGAAGGGGCTGAGCTGGGTTGGCTGGAGTGGCCCAGAGAGCGAGGGCCGACGGGGGGCAGGGCAGGGCGGTGGGCAGTGAGGTCCTCGACGGGGGTGGGGGACAGGGCAGGGCAGGTCAATGGGCAGTGACGTCCTCGACGGGGGGAAGACAGGGCAGGGCAGTGGGCAGTGAAGTCTTCGACCGGGTCGGGGGGGACAGGGCAGGGCAGGGCAGTGGGCAGTGACGTCTTCGACGGGGGGGGCAGGGCAGGGCAGGGCAGTGGGCAGTGAGGTCCTCGGCAGAGCGCAGGACTCAGGGCGGTCTCAGCCCCTTGCCCCTATCCTCTAGCGACGGCCACCGGGCGCCCTCTAGCGGCGATGACTGCTCTCTGCGGCCGCCGCCCCCGCGGGACTCGGGACCGCCCACCGCCAGCCCCGCGGGGACACACCCCGCCCTGAGCCCGCGCCGGCGGGGCCGGGAGGCGAGCCCAGCGTCTTCACCCCCCACCCCGAGGCCAGCCCATCACTGCAGGGGCTGTTGTCATTGCTCCTGCTGCTGCTACTGCTCGGTTGCACCCCCTTGGGCCCTGTGCTGGGAAAGATTTTGCTTTTATTAAACAATACTTAGCATTTCTCCTTTTAAAAATGATCGGAATTCCAGGTGGAGTGAGATCAGCTGAGGCAGCAGGTGTGACACCAGGGATCTGCTCTGACAATTTTGCAGCTGAAAACAAAGAAAGGTGACATTTGGCTAGGCTCTGCTGCCGCCAGCATAACAGAGTGAGACCCCGGGCTCTCACACCTGCGCCTGCCAAGGCCAGGAGCACCACCCCCCCCCCGCCCCGCCCCGCCCCGCCTTCCCACCCAGGGCTGGCACCAGGCTGGGTGCACGCTCGAGCCCTGGGACCCGCCACCCGGCCTGCAAGCCTGCTGTGAGCACCCGACACATGCCACCTCACCTACTTCTGCTTCCAGCCAGCCTCCTGCACCCAGACCCTGGCCTGGATCTCTCTCTCTCTCTCTCTCTCTCTCTCTCTCTCGCTCTCTGGCCTTAGTTTCCCCATCTGTCACATGGAGCTCACAGTTCCTGCCTGGCTTACCTCAGTGAAGTAGAGAGCGTGTATGGCTTGTGTTGTTGCCCGCTCCTGGACTCCCTGTGTCACTGTCCTCGATGAGCACCCCCCCCACCGCCCCCCCCCGCACAGGTCCACAGTGAGCACTAGGACTCACCTCCCACCCTCACTGAGGGGGGATTTGCACATGGCGAAGAAGAACGCGGAGTGGCTGGCTCAGGGGTTCTCGAAGTGGAGATGCTGGAAGGCTTGTTAGACCCTAGCTCGCTGGGCCCACTCCAGAGTCTCTGAGGCCGTGGGCCTGGGAGCAACCCCGAGAATTTGCATTTCTACCAGGCTTCCAGAAGCTTCTGAGGCTGCTGCTCCTGGGGCCACCCTTGGAGAACTGTTGAGTTAGCTGTAGGGTTTTGGGCGCCAGTAAGCACTACCTAAATGATTGAGGAAAACATCAGAACAGCTTTCTTGAACCTTCGTAATACCCCTGCACCAGACACACAGGTAATCAAATGAGAATAGAAACCTCCAGCCCCAGGCTCCAAAAACCGTTATGAGGACTGAGCCTCCTGTAGAGCTTTCCACAAAACCCTCTCTTAACATCCAGCAAAGCATTAGTGAAACCCTCACCGGGATCCCCAACAGACATGGGACAAGGCATGGAAGCAGGTAAGGGCGTAGGCATGCAAGTAGCAGCGCCAGGTGCCCCAGGAGGCTGACTGCGTAAGGCAGAAGCTTGACGGGCATCTCTGGGTCTTAGTCCCTAAGGCAGGGGTGTGGATCCGGCTGCAGGACAGAAACCATTACCAAGACACAGCCCCAGAGGCTACAGCAAGGCTGAGGGATGGAACATGATGGATGAAGGTGGCAGGTGTGAGTGCCTTCATGTACGAATGTCTTCTGCCCTGCCCATCGAGAGGCTCCTTCCTTCAAGGCCAGGGCCATGCCCATCTTCAGAGAAGCACAGGGACCTCAGCTAACGGTGCAGGTGAATTCATGATCTTTGCCAGCCTCTGCGCCTGGCAACCCTACTGGCATTCTGGGCCGCTCTAGTTTATAAAGCTCACCCTCCCGTTTTTGTCCTTTTTTAAAGTTGGCTCCACCCCCAGGGTGGGCCTTGAACTCATACCCTGGAGATAGAATAATTCCCAACCTTTTCCATGAGGCTGAGAGCAAGAGTGGGATGCTTCACCGTCTGAGCCACCAGGCACCCCAACTCAACGGGCTGGATGGGAGAGGCAGGTGTGAGAACAGGCAGGTTCAACCCTCCCATTGAACCTTACTCAGCAGCCACCTTGGTTGGCCCTCCGTGTACTGACAGTTATGATTGTCCTGAGTTTAGAAATCAGGACCCTATGTTCCCCTCATTTTTACTTAAATGCTGAAGCTATTAATGCTGTAAGTTTCCCGAACTCGCAGAACAGTGTCTAATGTCTAAGCAGTCCTCCCCCTGCCCCCCGCCTCGGCCACAGGTTGAGACTCTCAGCACCCTAGCCTTGCTCCCCACCACCCAGCAGCATCTCTAACAGCTGCTGCCCATTGCTGGGTTTTTCTACCAGCAAGACCTTCCTGCAACCCCGGGCCCCAGGGCCTTAGCACTGCTCCTGTCACTCAGTTCCTTTTTAATCCGGTTTCCCTGTCTTGAATTGTGCCCCTCTGGGATGCAAGAGCACTGATCTGGCAGCAGGACACCCCACTTCTCGCCTTATCCTCTGTGTGACATTGTCATATTTCGATCTCAGTCTCCGTGTGTATTGGATGTTGACAGTAACTCTTGCCTGGCCTGCCTGGCCAGGGAAGAGGTAACTCAGCAGGCCAGGTGACCCCAAACCCTGGACATTCCAAAGGTCTTCAGGACTGGCTCTTTCCAGCTCCCCAGAGATGACCTCTGAGCCTTTGGAATATCCTGCCTGATAAGAGCGTCTTTGTGTACTTAAGCTAACAATGGGATTTATGGTGAACCCTTGCTTTTGTTGGCCTGGGCTCTATCATTTTGACCTCTGGGGGTGGGGGTGAGGGGCTGGATACTGAACATCTAAGGTCAGTGAGGTGCTTCATGCCTACATGACCCCCAACACAAACCTTGGACAAATTTCACTTGGGTTTCCCTGGCTGGCGGTTCTTTCTACATGTTGCCCCACATCATTGCTGGGAGGATTCAGTGCTGTCCGCATGACTCCGCTGGGTGTGGTCAACTGGAAGCTTCTCCTGGTCTCTCCTGGACTCTTGCCTTTTTCTGTTGCTGATTTTCAGCAGTATCTTTCCATTGAAATAAACCATAATTTGGAGTATAACAGTTTTTCTGGATCCTGAGTGTCTATCTTGTGAATCGTTGAACCTAAAGGTGATATGGGGGACCCCCAACACACTGCCTTACAGGGCAATGATGTTGATGATCATGCTTAATCCATATTATGTTTGATCGCTTTACAAACACTTGAAGAGAGAAGAGCTGTCTTGAGGTCACCGAGTAAGTAGGGGGCAGGTTGTGAGGAAAGCGTTGAAGACGGTTGGCCTCCAATAAGCCCCAAGGGGAGGAGTTCATACTTGCTGTCAGGACGCCATTCTTCCTACAGATCAGAGATGAAGACCCTGAGGGTCCAGGACATACCCTCTTAGGCCACCCTAGTGGTCAGACCCAGTGGTAGTTTGGAGAACCATGCCCAAATCATAGAATAGAGTTTGCTTGCCAGAGGGGTCGAGCTGGAGCTTGGAGGGAAATGCCTGCTCCCCATTCCCCATCCCTCCCACTGTGTCTTCACCCCCACACTCATACACACTCACAGCCTACCAGAACCATGGCAACCCCTAACTCCTACCAGCCAGTGCTGGATTCTCTGCATAGGAATCACTGGAGAATTGGATAGAATCAGAGTTTCTCAGGATGCTCTCCCTGGGGTTCAACCAGTAGGGTTGGGGCAGGGCCCAGGAATCTGAATTTTTAATAGCTCCCCAGATGGAACAATGGGAGCTACTGATGACTCTGTATCACCAAGCTGGAGGCACAAGCCTTCTTCCACCTGAAGTTTTGGTTGTTTTTTTTTTTAATTGTTTAAAATGCCCCCTTTTTAAAAAAATATATATGTTTATTCAAGTATAGTTGATACACAATGTAACATTAGTTTCAGGTGTACAACGTAGTGATTTGGCAACTCTATACATTATTCTAGGCACCGCACAAGTGTAGCTGCCGCCTGTCACCATACAACACTATTACAATGCCTTTGATTGTCCTCCCTGTGCTGTACGTTTTGTCCCCATGACTTAGTCATTCCGTAACCAGGAGCTGTACCGCCCACCCCCCTACACCCATTTTGCCCATCCCGCCAGGCCCATCCCCTCTGACAACCATCAGTCTGTTCTCTGTATGTATAGGTCTGATTCTTCTTTTTGTTTGTTTTCCTTCTTTTTGTTTGTTTATTCAATTGTTTTGTCTTTTTAGCGTCTACATATAAGTGAAATCGTATGGTCTTTGTCTTTCTCTGGTTTATTTCAATTAGCAAAATACCCTCTAGGGCCTTCCACGCTGTTGCAAGTGGCAAGATCTTCATCTATCTCACATCTTCTTTACCCACTCGTCTATCAGCGGACACTTGGGTTGCTTCCCTATCTTGGTTACCATGAATAATACTTTAATAAAAATATGGGTGCATATATCTTTTTGAATTAGTGTTTTCATTTTCTTTGGGTAAACACCCAGTAGTGGAATTATTGAATCATGTGGTAGTTCTATTTTTGATTTTTTTAAAGATTTTATTTATTTATTTGACAGAGAGAGAGAGAGAGGCAGAAGCAGAGGGAGAAGCAGGCTCCCAGCTGAGCAGGGAGCCCGATGTGGGACTCAATCCCAGGACCCTGGGACCACGACCTGAGCAGAAGGCAGATGCTTAACTGACTGAGCCACCCAGGGGCCCACCTATTTTTTATTTTTTGAGGAACCTCCATACTGTTTTCCAGAATGGCCACGCCAGTTTACATTCCCCCCAGCAGTGCACGGGGGTTCCTTCTTCTCCACAGCTGCACCAACACCTGTTATTTCTTATCTTTTTGACTTTAGCCATTCTGACCAATGTGAGGTGATACCTCACTGTGGTTTTGATTTGTATTTTTCTGATGGTGAATGATGTTGAGCATCTTTTCATGAGTCTCTTGGCCATCTGTTTGTCTTTTTTCCAACCGAATTTTTGAAATAATTCAGCTTTATGCCTAAACCAAATATTTAAAATCTTTGGTTTTTCTAAAACCTGTAGACAACTCAGTTTAGCCCCCATAAACAAAAACATTCCAAGAGCAGGTGTGCTCGCCACCGTGTGGTGCTTGTTGGAAGCGCTAGGCATCAGCACCAAGCATGCTGTGTTCTGGGCAAGCTCTGGATCCTGATGACAAGGCCAAGCCCAGAGATGCAAAAATTTGTGAAAAGGCCACATATGGGTTCACAACACTGAGCAGGGGCCAGTGGGAAAAAATCCAAAGAAAGAGGAGGAGAGGAGAAGAAGGCAAGAAAGAATGAAGGAAGTTAGGAAGGAAGAAGGTAGGAAGGAAGGGGGGGAGGGAGGAGGGGAAGGGAGGGAGGGAGGGGGAAGGGAGGGAGGGAGAAAGGAAAGGAATGGGGAGGAGGGAGAAATAGGAGAAAGGCATTTGACAAGCCAGTAGGGACTGTCACAAACACTAAAGGAAAAAAAATTTGTTTTGCCTTCCACAAAACTTGTAGGAAAGCTGCCCTAGTAGATCCTGGTGCTACTGGCAATTACTGAACAATTAAAGACGGTGATTTGGGAAAAGGATTATTTACACAGAGTTTTTTTTTTTAATTAACATATAATGTATTATTTGTTTCAGAGGTACAGATCTGTGATTCATCAGTCTTGCACAATTCACAGCGCTCACCATAGCACATACCCTCCCCAGTGTCCATCACCCAGCCACCCCATCCCTCCCACCCCCCACCAGTCCAGCAACCCTCAGTTTGTTTCCTGAGATTAAGAGTCTCTTATGGTTTGTCTCCCTCTCTGATTTCGTCTTGTTTCATTTTTCCCTCCCTTCCCCTATGACCCTCTGCCTTGTTTCTCAAATTCCTCCTATCAGTGAGATCATATGACATTTGTCTTTCTCTAACTGACTTATTTCGCTTAGCATAATACCCTCTAGTTCCATCCAAGTCATTGCAAATGGCAAGATTTCATTTTTTGATGGCTGCATAATATTCCATTGTGTGTGTGTGTGTGTGTGTGTGTGTATATATATATATATATATCACATCTTCTTTATCCATTCATCTGCTGATGGACATCTTGGCTCTTTCCACAGTTTGGCTATTGTGGACATTGCTGCTATAAACATTGGGGTGCAGGTGCCCCTTTGGATCCCTACATTTGTATCTTTGTGGTAAATACCCAGTAGTGCAATTGCTGGATCGTATGGTAGCTCTAATTTCAACTGTTTGAGGAACCTCCATACTGTTTTCCAGAGGGGTTGCACCAGCCTGCATTCCCACCAACAGTGTAGGAGGGCTCCCTTTCTCCGCATCCCCGCCAACATCTGTCATTTCCTGACTTATTAATTTTAGCCATTCTGACGGGTGTGAGGTGGTATCTCATTGAGGTTTTGATTTGGATTTCCCTGATGCCGAGCGATGTTGAGCACTTTTTCATGTGTCTGTTGGCCATTTGGATGTCTTCTTTGCAGAAATGTCTGTTCATGTCTTCTGCCCATTTCTTGATTGGATTATTTGTTCTTTGGGTGTTGAGTTTGATAAGTTCTTTATAGATTTTGGATATTAGCCCTTTATCTGGTATGTATAAGACAGAGTTTTTAATGCCAAGGAATTAGATCTGTTTTGAGAAGAGATTCCTTACAGAATTTTCATTAGCTGTATTTTAAAATCTGTATTTAATGTTATTTTTAACCCCCCTGCCCCCATCTTCAGTAACTATATGTGCTGATGGATAGTAACTAGACTTACTGTGATCATCATTTTGCAATATATACAGATATCGAGTCATTATGTTATATAAGGTGGTCTAGTACAATATCAGTTATAGCTCAGTGAAACTGGAAGAAAAAAAAGGATGAGAAGAAGTTTGAACTTTGAATTACCTATTTAACTAGAAAGATTGCTTTGGAATAAAAGGAACTATGTCACCGTGAGCTAAGTTTACTGTCACTAGCCCACCCATCCATCATGTTGGGCAGAGGAGCTCCAGAGCGAGAGGAGGTCAAAGTGATGAAATAATGTGCATCTTTGCACTTCTGAGACCCTGAATTTCGACTCGACTCTATTTTTATAAAATTGCAGCTCATTTATGGACCCCAGGAGACACATACAAACTACAGAAAGCCTTTAAGTCAGAATATCTTGCCTTGAAAAGAAGATTTCAGGGAAATGTGGAGAGATAAACAATATCCCTGACTCAAACTTCTTCCCTGCCAAAGTCACCCACACAGAAACACACTTGTAATTTCACTCCTAAAATTTGAAATGAATAAAGCTCAGGTCCCACGTGCACCTGAGTCAGACTTGGCCCAGCCAGTCCCCTCAGGTCCCACCAATGGCCAGGTTTGCATCTCTCCCTGCTTTGTTTATAAAGGGGGTTGAGATGGTCCATCTTTTTTAGCTTCTAAGTGGACACAGTACCACAAACTGACCACCAAGGTAAAGACACGCTCTAGAATATTTGAGGAAATTCCAGATGTCTCTTTGAACAACTGTCAACAACCTGATTTTTCAGAATTGTTACTTGTGGTTGACATTTGAGACTGGAGACCATGAGACCTGAAGCTGCAGACTGCGGGTGATAAATATTTTTTAAGCGAGCCGGGGAGTGGCACCAAAGTGCCAGTGTCCCTGGAAAAGGAGTCTGAGGGCCCGAGCATCTGTTTCAGGATCACGGCCTCTTTGGTGTGGGAATGGGATCAGGAAGGCCGTCTGACATCTGACTGTACTCCTTCTACCCAGAATCCCATGAATAACAGAGGAGATTGCTTTCAGAGGGGAAAAAAATGAGTGAGTGATACCTTCTCCAGGCTCTGTTCTAGACTTCTGTACCCAGGGGGGAGGGGCTGCCTGAGTCAGGGCAGGGGGATGGGCAAGAGGCCTCCAGGAGAACTGGGGGGGACAATGTCTACCCTGATGGATGGGGTGGGAGAAGCCTCCTGGGGCTGACTTTAGGCCCTGGGGAAGGGACCCCAGAAGAGGATGTTAAGAATGTCAAGGAAAAATTACAGCAGACAAAGAGGAACAGGCAAGGGAGACTTCAGTCAAGACCGCTGCAATAGGGGCGAGAGATTGAACTCAGTTCCGCTGAAGCAAGAGGCAGGAGAGTTTCTAAGCAATGGGGTGAGCTGGTGCAGAAGCCTTGGAGGACACTCTGGGGGAGGCCAGTGGATGGGCTGTATCAGCACACAGAGTTACTCCCAAGTTTGCAAATGGTTTTCTCTGTGATTCGGCCATCTGTGTTTGCTAGGTGGCACCCATCTAAGTTAGGCTCCTACCCCCACACCCAGAAACTGCGGGATAAGGATGCTGTCTCCCTGGATGACCACAGTTCAAAGGGATGGCTTCCAGGTCCGTGAGAAAGACATCCCTGTGTCGGAAAACTGGCAAGAGGCTGGAGAGGGTGCATACATATTTCCAAAGGGCAGAGAAAGAATTTTCATTGGCACGCTTTGTAAAGAAGACGCTCTTAGAAAAGGGAGGTCAGGGGCCTAGAGGCAGGAAGAAACCTGTCCCAGTTTAGGGGAGCTTGGTCAGCCAATGAAGCAAGAGGTTCTGCTCTCAGGGGAAGGATCATCTCAGTTATGGCACTCAGTCTCTTGCTCACTAGATGGCACTGTGTTTGTTCCTGAAACCTTTGTGAAGGAGGCTCGGACACGGGCAGGGGCCAGAAGTTTCCAGAGTTCTCTACTCAGTGGCATACTCCCTACGGTTCTCTCTAAGGTGTCCATGGTGCCTTGAACTCCATATTTAACCTTAGAGTTTGTCTCGAGCACATTTGCCAGTCCTATAGGCAACTTTATGAGGGTCCGGGGTTTCCTGGCCATGCCCACCTGTGCGATGTGGGCCCAGTAACTGGCTTCTGGCCCGGTGCCCTGATGGGCCGAATCAACCAGCCCTGGATTCCTAGTGACCTTGGGTCTGTCGTTGTAGCCACGAGGGTTGGTCCTTGCTCTGTGGCCCAGATATTGACCTGTTTGTTGTATTCAAGGGATAGGATCCCAGATCCCAGACATTGTTTGCACAGCTGGATAACCCACCCCTTCCCCATATTTTCTGGAGGGTTAGTGGACAGCTTTGCCTTGGGAGAAAATTATGGCAGGTCATCACCTAGTGGTTTTCTCTGTGATTTGGCCATCTGTGTTTGCTAAGTGGTATCCATCTAAGTTAGGTTCCTACCCCCCACCCCTGGCTTTTATCCTTTATAAAATCCTGAGCTCGGGGAAGGGCCTTCACTAGCTATCCTGCAGGAAAAATCTAGGAAGAGAAGTACCTCTGAGAGCACAGAGAAGGAGGGAGATTCTTTACCCCAGACTTGGAGAAGGCTAAAGTATTGGGGACCCTCTTCCTACCCCGTAGATACATCCCCAGTAACTTCGACTGATGAGCACAAACATGGAATTTTTAGAAAGACCCCACCAAAGAGCTCCTTACCCCTCGCAAGTGTCTGAAGTGGGCCTTCAGGGCCTGGGCTGGGGTCCAAGGCTGGATCCATTTAGCTGATTCTCCTCACACACGAAAGGGCTCTAGACCAGCTCTCCACCCCCAAACCGCAATTCCTTCCGCCAGAGACAAGCCTTCCAGGTGAGGAGGTTGCCTTTGTCTCAGCTCAGTTTCCTTCAGAAACAGATGCTGAGACGAAGATTCAAGTGCGGGCAGTTTATTTGGGATGAGCAGAAAACCAGTAGGGAAGGGACAGGAAGGCCACCCCCCGCAAAGCCAGCGACTCCTCAGACGACCTGAGCTTTAATTTTGCGGGGGAGATTCAGGGAAATGGCATGAATGCCTTCCCAACATTCTGCTGGCTCAGAATTCTCCCACTTGAGCAGGGAGAAAGCTGGATATTATTATATATGACTCCTATCAGGCATCGCTTGGTGGCTGTTGGAGGCCCCCAGGCAAAAAGACATTGGAAGTCAGCCAGAGAACCCTGTGGAAGGCCTGAGGGCCACCAGCAACATCTGTTACTAATTTTCCTCTGTGAGGGAGTGGGCCTGATGGGAAAGGCTCCCCCAGGCCCCATGGGTCCCAGAGGAGGACCAAAGGGTTTCCTCTCTGTAGTTACAGAGAGACCCTGGGGCAAATGCTCAACCTGGGATCCAACCAGAGAAACGTGTTGAAAATAGGTCACGCAAGCAGGTGCACAAGCAAGCACCTTTGGCCCAGTGGGTGGCCAAATGGAACTTGGAACCAAGAAAGCTGAGAGCAAAGAGTAACAGGGAGAGTTTAGTTACCAGAACACATTGTAGTCTTGACAGCCTCGTGCAGGGGCTTCCCGAGGGCGGGCTGGGGAGAGGCAGGTTCCCAGACTCCCTTTCCAGGGACCCTGGTATGGGAGTGGGCTGTGATGACCCCTGAAGTCAGCACTATTCTGGGATATTGTGGGGCTAGATGGGCTGGTTATGGGAGTCGGGGTGGACAGATCGGATGAAATACAGCCCTTTGCATGGTGTCGGCACATGAGACATTTTGGCCACTGTTCTTTTACCGAAGTGTGTTGCTGTTACTGTTATTATCAGTGGCCAGGCGATTATCCATTGAATTGCTGCATGCCTTGAACTCACTTGGGATTTGGCTCCAAGAACCTTGTCTGGCATCAAGCAGTGCCTTGGGAAGGTAAGACCTGGACAAGAACTCTATCTCTACTGTTTCCTTTTCTTTGTATTAAGGAGGCTCCACGCCCAACGTGGGGCTTGAACTCACAACCCTGAGGTCAAGAGTCAAATGCTCTAGCAACTGAGCCAGCCAGAGACCCCTGTCACTGCAGAATTCAGGAGTCTGTGAACTCGGACGGGAAAATAATTACGCCTTTAGTTTCTTCTGCCTCTAAAGGAAATTTGGCATTTCCTTCAATCATGAAAGTCGACAACCAACCACAGCAGGTGCAAAGTACCTGCACCTTTGTCACCAACAGAGATCATCGTTTCGTGTCAAATTAGTTGTTGCAGAAATCTTGCGATGTATACTCATACAACTTTGTTTTTTTTATTTAAATTTTAGTTTTTTAGAGGGGGGAGGGGCAGAAGGAGAGAGAATCTTGAGCAGGCTCCGCGCCCAGCGCAGCGTCTGACTTGGGGCTCGATCCCATGACCCATGAGATCATGACCTGAGCGGAAATCAAGAGACGCTTAACCGATTGAGCCACCCAGGCGCCCCCTCATACAACTTTGAAATTATAGTGATTAGATCTATCACACCTTTTATTTAACATATAAATAAATATGTTAATATCGAAATATTAATATTAATATTTTATTATATTTATTAATTATTAACAATAAATACAATTAGATATTTAAACAAAACATAAATTAACATAAATATAAAACATATAAAAACGTACTTATATTTCTATTTCATACCATTTGTGTATTTCTGTATAACTGGGTTTCCTTGTAGTCCTAGGTACTTTCTTTTACACATTTCTAAAACGTTATTCTAAGAAGGGGTCTACAGGCTTCCACAGACTGCCAGAAGGGTCCACAGCATGGAAAAGGTTAAAAATGCCTGGCAGGCCTTCAAATGCCAGGAGGTGCAAGGTCAACGCCGGGCTGGGACCACCTGTCAGACCAGAGACCAGAGCCCACGGGGAAGGTAGCATAGAGTTCTGGGCTCCTCCTTCTCCCCATGCCCTGAAAAGTCACTCAAACGCCACAACCCCCTGGTTTTCTTCCAACTCTGTTTTAGAGAAATCCCCAAGGGCGCCGGCAGGGGGTGCGGCTGCATCGCGGAGCCGGAGCAGCGGAGGGGAGGCAGGACACGCTCGGAGCCCGGGCTGTTCACGCGTCCCGCCCCGCTGCACACCATGTCGCCGTGCTCGGCGTCCCTGGCGACCGTCCGCACACCCCGGCCAGACCCCGCCGGCCGACCCCGCCATTTACTCTCCTCCTAACAGGGAGCCGGGAAGTGGCGTCAGATTCCCAGCAGGGGGCGCTGGGTACGCAGGTGCATTTCTCCCCGAAAAGGTTTGCAAAGACCCGGGACGACCAGCCCGCTCCCTTCTGCTTATTTCTCCCTTGCCGGTCTTCCCCACGGTTGGCTTATCTCGCTCCTTCTTTTTCTTTCTCTTTCGTTTTTCTGTCTCTTTTGCTGTCTCTCTGAATGTCTCTCGTCTGCGTTTCTAATTCTGCTTATTTCTCCCTGTCCTTCAGAACGTGGTTCTTTCTCTTTCTGGATGTTTCATTACACACACAGACACACACACACACACACAGACACACACACACACAGACACAGACACACACACACACACACACACACACACACACACACACACACACACA
>NW_027397117.1:7326638-7454368 GCF_003265705.2 Callorhinus ursinus | reverse complement strand
CACACACACACACACACACACACACACACACACACACACACACACACCCTCACAGCTCCCTCCTGAGGCTGTGGGCAGCAATTTGAGGCTGGGGACCAGAGTGCAGCTCCTGAAAGCAGGGACCCTGCACTGGGATCTCAGGGGGTGGGGAGCCTCTCTTTCCGGCTCCCATGCAATCGAGAGCTCCCCCCGGCAGACTCGCTGGGGACGCTGTGCACCTGCAGCCTGCAAGGTGGGACCGTGAGATAGGCACAGGTGTTGGTGCCACACAGATGATTCTCCATCTAGCACTGATGAATGAGCGTGGCCAAGCTCCCTCACTTCTCTGGGTCTCGGTTTCCTCCTGCAGATGAGCCTCACCAAATCAGGTTAAATACTTGGTGTCAGCAGGGTTCTTGTGGGGCCTCAGGACGTGTGATAGGCAGCTCTTGAGTGGCACCTGGTGATTGTTGCCTCTCGACATCCAGGCCCTCGTGTGTTCCCTTCCTGAGTGTGGGCCAGACCTAGTGATTGCTTCTAGAAAGCAGAAAATGGCAACAGTGGTGGGATTTCACTTCCGAGGTTAGGCTACACGGGATTGTGATTTCGGTCTTGCCTGCTATTTTTCTCTCGGGTGTTCTTGCTTGTTCTGATGAAGCTGCCATGTCAGGAGCTGGCCTCTGGCCAACTGCCTGCAAAGAACGGAAATCCTCAGTCCGACTGAATCATCCCAACAACCATAGGTCTTGGAAGGAGATCTCCCCCTAGTCCAGCTTTGAAATGACTCCATCCAGAGCCAACATCTGAGTTGGAGCCTGAGAGAGACCCTGAGGTAGAGGACCCAGGGAAGCTGCCTCCAGAAGCTGACCCAGAGAAACTGTGAGATCAAAAATGTTGTTTTAAGTCTCTAAGCTTTGGGATCATTCATGAGGCAGCAATGGATAGCTAACACAATGCATGAAAGATCTTGTATTAGCTAGGGTAGGTTAACGTGCGGTAACAAATAGACCCAAACATGTACTGGCTCAACAAAACATTCTGTGGTGTTCACGTCAATGAGAAGGGGCTCTTTCATGCAGTCATCCAGGGACCGAGGACCCTTCTGACTTAGGGCTCCACTATCCCCTAAGATCCCACTGTTGTCTGCATCCAGCCCAGAAGGGGAAAGGGAGCATGGTGGAGGCAATCTCACTTCTCAAGCTCAGCCCCAAGGAGACACCCATCACATCCACTCTCAGTGTCCTGGGGGAAATGTAGTCACGTGATCTCACCTATTTTTCAAATGAGACTAGGAACTATATCTTGGATCCTCTTGGAGGGAATAGATGTGGGTGGTAGGTAGAGGCGTAGCCTAAATCCTCAATATCTGCTGGCTAAAGAGAGCCTCGTGTTGGGCTCTTCTTCTCCAGGTCACCTTGACTGACACTGAAGTTTCCAGGAACGTATTCCTGAGAAGTTCTTGCCTTTCTCATCTCATCCAGGTCCATGTATCCTAACGCTGCCTAACCAAGGCCTGGGGTCTCTCCTCTTTAATGGCCCACCAGTGTTCAGGTGATGGGTTCTCCAGAGTATTTGGCCCGCTTCAGGGAGAGGTCGTTGTGTGCTGCAGTGCTTCATTGATTCTTAATTCACCTGCAAAATGATGAGCTCGAGGTTCCCACACCACCCCATGTCTGTACCTTCAGGGTTGAACCATTGCACCTGACATTTTAGACCGCCCTGAATCAGGTTTGCTGAATCAGCAGAAATTTTGTCTCTGAATTGGTAAAGATGTGGTTCAATGCCATTGGGATAAGAATCCCAAATAAGTGTTGTGTAAACAAAAGGTTTATTTTTTGCTTTCTTTTTCTCCCATGTAAAGAAATCGTTAAGTAGCAACCCAGGGTTAGTACTGTAGCTCCATCAGGGGTACAAGCTGCCTTTATTTGCTGCCACACTGTTCTCAAGGTCACCTTAGAATTACAATATGGTGCTGCAGCTGAAGCCATCCTGTCCATGTTCTAGGCAACAACAAAAAAGGAGGGGTCCAGGGCCAAAGGGTATATCTCCAAGCTGAATGGGCCTCTATTTTCTTAAAGATTTATTTATCTATTTTAGAGAGTGAGATAGATAAGAGAGCAGGGGGGAAGGCAGAGGGAGAGGGAGAGAGAATCCCAAGCAGACTCTGTGCTGATCATGGAGCCTGATGCGGGGCTTGATCCCATGACCCTGAGATCATGACCTGAGCTGAAATCAGTCTGCCGTTTAACTGACTGAGCCACCCAGGTGCCCCTGAATGGGCCTCTTTAAAGAGCATCCCCAGAGGAATGACTTCTACTTACCACTCAGTGGCAAGGGAGGCTGGGAAATGTGGTTTCCACGCTGGGCATCTTGCTGCACCCAGCAATACCAAGGTTCTCTTACCAAAAAGGCTCTGAGAGATTGGCTAGACAGCCAAAACCTTCTGATATATCTTCTTAGTCCTTAAGGGAGCAGAAAGATGGATTCCTGTTGATCTAAATCCCAACTGGCTTTTCCATAATAGCCATCAATGGTATTGACTAAACTGTCTTTATCATTGCCCTCTTATGGCTCCTGCTGAAAAATGCCCCCAGGCCATGGCTCCTTTGTTATAGCTAATCATGGCCAAGTGCAAGAGAATGGTAGTGCTATCTCTGGGACAGATGGACAGCCACTGGCCAGACCGTGGCATCCAGTGCCTGAGATGTTTGGAGAGACAATGCCCATGAAGCACTATTATAACAGTTTTAGATTACAGAAAAGTTGAAGATACTACAGAGAATTCTCATAACACATCCCCCAACCCACAATTTCCCTTAGTATCAACACCTTTCTTAAATATGATGCATTTGTTATAATTAATGAATCAATATTGATATTTTTAATTTTAATTCTAATTTTTTTAAGTTTTAGTTTTAATTCCAGTGTAGTTAACATACGGTGTTATATTAGTTTCAGGTGTACAATATAGTGATTCAGCACTTCCATACAACACCCAGTGCTCATGACAAGTATACTCCTTAATGCCCGTCACCTAGTTCACCCCCCCCATCCCCCTCCTCCCTGGTAACCATCAGTTTGTGCTCTATAGTTAAGAGTCTGTTTCTTAATTTATCTTCTCGTTTTTTTCCCCTTTGCTTGTTTTGTTTCTTAAATTCCACATATGAGTGAAAACATATGGTATTGGTCTTTCTCTAACTTTTTCTGCTTAGTATTATACTCTCTAGCTCCACCCATGTTGTTGCAAATGGCAAGATTTCATTCTTTTTTATGGCTAAATAATATTCCTGTGTGTGTGTGTGTGTGTGTGTGTGTGTGTGTGTGTGTGTGTACCACATATTCTTTATTCATCAATCAGTGGACACTTGGGTTGCTTCCATATCTTGGCTATTGTAAATAATGCTGCTATAAACATCGGGGTGCATGTATCCCTTTGAATTAGTGTTTTTGTATTCTTTGAGTAAATATCCAGTAGTGTGATTGCTGGATCGTAGGGTAGTTCTATTTTAAAATTTTTGAGGAACCTCCATGCTGTTTTCCACAGTGGCTACACCAGTTTGCATTCCCACCAACAGCACACGTGGGTTCCTTTTTCTCTACATCTTCTCCAACACCTGTTGTTTTTTGTGTTATTGATTTTAGCCATTCTGACAGGTGTGAGGTGATAGCTCATTGTAGTTTTGATTTGCATTTCCCTGATGATGAGTGATGATGAACATCTTTTCATGTGTCTGTTGACCATCTGGATGTCTTCTTTGGAGGAATGTCTGTTCATGTCTTCTGCCCATTTTTTAATTGGATTATTTGGGTTTTGAGTGTTGAGTTGAATAAGTTCCTTATACATTTTGGGTACTAACCCTTCACCAGATATGTCATTTACAAATATCTTCTCCCATTCTGTAGGTTTCCTTTTGGTTTTGTTGTTTCCTTTGCTGTGCAGAAGGTTTTTATTTTGATGTAGGTCCAATAGTTTATTTTTGCCTTTGTTTCCATGATATATCATTATGAACTACAGTTGATAATTTGCTCAGATTTCCTTTTTTTTTTTTTTTTAAACTCAATGTCCTTTTTATTGTCCCAGGATCCCATCCAGGACACTACACTGCGTTTAGTTTTCATGTCTTCTTAGGCCCCTCTTGATGGTGACATTTTTGCAGACCATTCTTGTTTTTAATACCTCGATGGTTTTGGGAGTAATGTGGTCAGCTATTTTGTAGAATGCCCCTCTACTGGGATATGTCTGATGTTTTTCTAATGATTTGCCTATGGTTCTGCGTTTTTTTTTTTTTTTTTTTTTGAAGACAGCAGAGGAAAGTGACACTCATGCCTACCTGAGACCCCCATCCCAGCTTTGGGTGGATGGCTCTGTTTAGAAAGCAGATTCTTACACTGAGCTCAAAGCTGTAGCCTGGCGTCCATCCATTTGGCCCCCTTCTGACTCTATGGGTCATAAAGAAGAGATCCAAACTATCTCCCATGGACGTTCTCCCACCCCAACCCTTGGTGGTCCACTGAGTCTTCAAGGCAGTGACCATTTCTGCCAAGTTCAACACACTTGGTTTCTTCCTTTATAAGATGTGATTTCCAGGCTCATTACCACCCATTCATTGAGTGGACTTCAAGGTGGCAGGACAGTCACTGGATTTTCTGCACCAAGATCCCACTGGCTTCTTTTGGAGCTTGTTGACCCATATTAAGGCAACTATTAACTTAAGCTCATTTCATTTTTATACTAGATGCTTGCTAAGCCCTATCTCCCCAAACATGCATTAGTACAGCAGTTGGCTTTTTGGACCAAAGTGCAGGAACTTCAATTTATCTCATTAAAGCTAGTATGTTACAACCCCATTATGTATTATATATATGAAGTTATGGGTATCTATATGCAAGGAAGAAGTAGGGAAGGATGTTCATAAATGCAATGAACAGTGTTTCAAGGTCTCTCTGGGTGGTGGGATTATTAATGTTATCTTCCTCTTGTTACTACTCACTTGCATTATCTAATTTCTCTAATCTGCCATCAATTAATTTGTAAATTACATTATTTTGTTGTTGTTGTTCTTGTTTGAATCAGAATATTTTCCTAGCCTGCGGAGGACTTTTTGAACCATCTCAGGCAGATTGGCTCCTCCCCTGTGAGTCCTCAAGTGTGCATGTGTTGGAACTTTAAGATGATAAACAGGGAGAAATTGGAGGTAGGAGGCCAGAATCTAGGGCAGCACTGGCTGTTCTAAATCAGCTGCTGCCTCGTTGGGACGAAGGTGCTCCAGGGACTCGGGGACGTGCTAAATGAAGTCAACGAATCTCAGCTTCTCTGTCATCTGAGGATCTGTGCAGGGAACCTAGACACAGTCCTGGTAACAGCCTAGTCCTCCCCCTCCTCTCGTTATCTGGGGTTTTTATGTTAGGACAGAGGCCGCAGAGCAAAGCCACCCGCATAGACGGTGTAGCCTAGTGGTTATGAACACATGCTTCATAGTAGGGTCTGAAACCCACACCTTCCACTTGCACACTCTGTGAGATCAGGACCAGTTCTTGATCTTTCTGGGCCTCGGTGTCTCATCTGTAAAGGGAAAATGGTAGCAGCTGCCAAGAGGTCTCTGGGAACGTGCGCACACCCACACACAGTACGTGCTCAGATCGCAGTGGTGGTTGTAGTTATGGTGATAATTACACTTTGGCACCCCACTCTCCAGTCCTACCAGCAAAATCCCACCAAGTGTCAGCAGTTAGCACCAGCCTGATGAAGAAACAAACAGCGATCCAAGGAAAGCAATAAAAACAAAAAATACCAAAACTGGAACCCAAGCCCAAACCCAACTTCCCTGCCTTTGAGAGAAATACTGGCTTGCACTCACCTTCGTCAACCTCTGGGCACCGGTGCCCAGCCTCCTCCCACCTCTGGGCAATTCTTTGTGGGTAAAAACGATCTTTAAAGAGTGCCTAACTTAAAATAAAATAAAAAAAAAAAAACTCAGAACACAAAGCGAAAACACACAACAGCAACCAACTTCCCACCACAACAACCCAGAGCACAGACTCTTTCTTCCTCAGAGGTGGTGGCTTTCCTCTGCTAAGCTGTCCTCACTCATTTTGATGTCACAGCTGTCAAGAGCTGGGCCCTGATTGGCACTTCAGGGAGATTGTCGCAAGCACTAGGAGAGCCTCAGACAGCAGGGGCTGTCCATCAGGGTCAAGGTCAGGGTCAGGTCAGAGTCAGGCTGGGGACAGCCTGAGCACAGTCTTGGTTGGTGTTTCCAGCTTTTTCTCTCCCCAGGCTCCAGCAGACAGCCATTTCCTCTGACCTGTCACCTGCTTCAAGCTTAGCACTGTGCTGGTTACTCATTAGAACCTCATGGAAAATCCAGAAAGAAACATAGGTTTACTCCATGGGCCAGAGCAGCACTTCTACCCTCTCAAAGAATTCTAGAAATGGCCCCAAGGCACATTTAGAACCTCATCAATTCGGGCAAATTCATGGTACATTGGCACCGGGCTTCTGTGAGCGAAGGGAATCTCAGTATGAAACAGTGATCCGGAAATGTAGTCTCTGCGCACACCAGAACTGGAACATTCCTCTGGTTCACGATGACACCAGATGGGGGCGCTCTTCAAAGAATATGTAAGAAGTGGGTATGAATAACCGAGGGGTGGAATGCGTGTCAAGGGGGTTTTTGGAGGCACTTAGAACCCGTGCAGTTAAATAGCTTTCAGTTTACATTCTTCATTTTCTAAGGCTTCTTCGTATGAGCAAATGTATAGGCAGCGTTAAGTATCACGAATTCTGAATTAGAAAGAGGTTGTGGCCTCTCACGACCCTGAGAAATTTGGAGAAGTGACCTTGGGCGCTGGAACGTGGCTTGGTGCCTTGCGCCAGGATGGGGAGGTTTCATTGTTGTGTGTGTGATTCCAAGGGCAAAATGTCTGGGGGCAAATTTAAAAACTGAGCAGCCTAGGGGCCCCGGGGTGGCTCAGTTGGTTAAGCGTCTGCCTTCGGCTCAGAGTGCTGGGATCAAGCCCCGCATCGGGCTCCCTGCTCAGGGGGGGAGCCTGCCTCTCCCTCTACCCGCCGCCCCCGCTTGTGCTCTCTCTCTCGTGCTCTCTCTGTCTCTCTCTCTAATAAATAAAATCTTAAAAATAAAACAACAAAACCGAGCAGCCTGCATATTCTTTTTTGTTATCTGCATGGCTGCATTATGAACACCAGCCTTATAAATAACAAGTGACCATGCCC
This sequence comes from Callorhinus ursinus, assembly GCF_003265705.2. NCBI lineage: Eukaryota > Metazoa > Chordata > Mammalia > Carnivora > Otariidae > Callorhinus > Callorhinus ursinus. The sequence goes on along the minus strand of NW_027397117.1, from coordinate 7,447,155 downwards.
AAGGCTTTTGCAGAAACCTCAATGTCTGAAGTTCATGCTGATGTCTGTTTATCCAGTGCCTATCCAGTGTGGCCACTGGAAAGCCCGCTTTTCCGGCCTTTCCGAGCTGCATACTGGGTATGAACCCAGACCCCCTGGGACTGGGGGAGGGTTATTGTATAATGTTACCTACCAATGTACTATATATTTGGTGAAAAGAGTAGTCCAGTTCATACTGATGAAGCTCACCAAATCTCTAAACCTCACTCTGACCAACGCTTTCCAAAGTCCTGTCCCGCAAGCTCTTGCTCCACATTGAAAATCAGAAGGAAAAAAATCCTGTGATACTTCAGTTATGAGGTTTTGCTCTCATCTACATATTGCACCAAGTTGGGAGTGACTCAACGGTGAGCAGTTTGGAAGAAAAGCAAGAGTTGAAAACAAGTCCCATAGGGATGAGACCCATCATAGGTCTGTGGGTACCACGGCCTTATCCAATTTGGCGGAATGCAAAGAGACGCAAACTGTGCCTGTCCAACTGAGGCTTTTCTTTTCTTTCTTTTTTTTAAGATTTTATTTTTTTGAGAGGGAGAGCGAACAGAACAAGCAGGGGAAATGGCAGGCAGAGGCAGAGGGAGAAGCAGGCTCCCCACTGAGCAAGGAGCCCGATGCGGGGCTCGATCCCAGGACCCCGGGATCATGACCTGAGCCGAAGGCAGATGCTTAACCAACTGAGCCACCCAGGAATCCCCTCCAACTGGAGCTTTACAGGCACCCGCAGGTTCTCTGACTCCTGCAGTTGCAAGACATCCATAACATTTTCAAATGTTGCGCCTTCCTTTTGCTAATTACCTAAAAACTAACATAAGCACATTCTGGATTAGCTGGATGATCAGGTGCACGCCCACTGTGAATTTGGGGCAGGGCTTTGAGTTGGTGTCACGACAGCGCCGGCACTAAAAAGTTCTACAGTAATTGTCCCAGGGGAAGGAGAAAAAAAGGAACGGAGATTTTAATATAAATGTGTTTGCCCCTCAGGAAAGCCAGGGGAACGTAGATTCCTGGCAAGCAGGGTCTCTGTCTGCTTCGCTCAGTGCTCTATCCTTAGCCGCATCCCGGACAAGCTGGGATGAATGCATGTTCTGCGTTGAATGAATGCATGGCAAGTAAATATTTCAAAAGCAGCTGGAGCGTAAAAAAGAGGAGAAAGGTTCGAGTTATCACAGGACACAGAAGAACCTCCACTAGGGCCACATTCAAAGCAGCAGGAACTTGGTGGAGGCAAGGGAGGCCGCCACCAGGTTGAATGAACGTTCACTTAAGTTTTATTGACTTGGTCGATTTGTTTGTATCGACTTGTAAATTTATTTTTATTTTATAGCGGTAATGGGTCCATGAGCAAAAGCCGTTTTATGTTTACACATATTTGAGAAACATGACAATAAAAGATAAATTAGGTCAACCCTGAGGGGCTGTGAGGATTTTTTTTTTTCTCAGAAGGATTCCGTCTATTAGTTTTCCTAAGAAGCAGTAGATACACATTTTTTTCACAATATGTGACCAATCCTGTGGCAAACGGGACGCGGCTTCCCTAGCCAAGACAGTTAACCATTTCGCCAGATGGCGGAGGACACTGTCTACTGATCAAAGGCTGCCAATGGTTGTTTTTCTCACCCTTATAACCCACAGTGTTACAACTTTAAGGCACACTGTGGATTTTAATGCACAGTTAATCTTATTTTCAGAGCTCGAGAGGGTGGGCGGTGGGAAGAGGTTACTGAGATTTGGCCTCTGCTTGGCTCACCAGCAGAAAGCGTTTTCTGCCCTAAGACAAGCTGTAGAGTGTATGAAGCAGATGCCAAGTGATTAAGGTAGGTGGGCATCCAATGAAAGAGTGAATGAGATGATATTTTGACCCTGGGGTATTAGGAAGCCTCTGACTCTTTATTAAGGATGATGACGATAACTGGCTAGGGCTGACAGTCTCCATGTTCTGCCACCATCCGCCACACCAATGATCCCTGCCTGGCTTGCTTAGTTCTTCAACTTGGCTCTTTGTGCCTGGGTGGTGTTGGAAGCCCAGGGCAACAGGCAGCTGATAAAATCAAGCTGGGAGCTGCACTTGCTCCTCAGCTGGAGCCTCGTGGGGGCAAGAACACTGAAATCTGTAAATACACCAAGATCCCCATTTATGCTGATAGGAGTAGACCCCATTTCAGGACTGCCCAGGCTCCAGGGGTGGGGAGACCCTATATATTGTATCTGTGTTCTTTCCAATATAAGCTTTAAGGGGTAAAGACTAAGATACTGATCGTGCACTTGCTCAATGAAGTTTAGCTCCTTCTTCCTTCCCCCCACCCCTTCTAAGGAGTCTGAAAAAGCAAACCAAAGGATAAGTGTCCAAAGGTGATTGTTGAACTGAACTGAAATGGGCCTCTGGAGTTTGGGGCCCACCTTGGAGCGCTATGCCCAGGTTTCGGGAACTTGCCTGATAAGTGAGAAAGCAGAGTGGCCGAGAGATTCAGATTCATGATTTGGGCAAGAGGAAAGGCAATGGATTAGGAGCTGATGACCTGGGGCCGATCTGGAGCGAGGGGAGGTTGCCTTTTAGTAGCAGCACCATTTATAATAGCCAAACTATGGAAGCAGCCAAGTGTTCATCCACAGATGCATGGATAAGGAAGCTGTGGTGGATATATACGATGGAATATTACTGAGCCATCAAAAAGAGGAAATCTTGTCATTTACAACAACACGGATGGAGCTAGAATATAATGCTGAGCGAAGTAAGTCAGAGAAAGACAAATACCATATGATTTCACCAATTGTGGAAGTTAAGAAACAAATGAGCGAAGGGGAAAAGAGAGAGAGAGGCAAACCAAGCAACAGACTCTTAACTATAGAGAACAAACTGATGGTTACCGGAGGGGAGGGGGGAGGGGGGATGGGGGAAACAGGTGATGGGGTTTAAGGAGCGCACTTGTCATGATGAGCACAGGGTGATGTATGGAAGTGTTCAATCACTACACTGTACACCTGACATGAATGTAACACTATTTGTTAACTACACGGGAATTAAACTAAAAACTTAATAAAAAACAAGCAAAAACAAGAGAGGTGACAATGAGCAGAGACTGGGAACCCGCAGCCAGGCACCTGTCAGCTTCCTGCTGGCCTGGGCCTCCTGGTTTCCTGCACAGGCTCCAGGCCCCTCCCAAGCCCACCCCCTGGGGGGCTGTCACGGGGGTTGGGGGGGGGGTTGGCGGGGCCGTCACTCGGAGTAGCAGTCCCAAGCAAAGTGGAAGGAGGGAAACAGCATGCAGATCAGGGACAACCCATGGGGCAGCCCTGGGAGAGCCGTCTGCTCTGCCCAAGCCTGACTTCGGCCCTTTGGGAAACCGGGATACTTCTCAAGAACGGCAGGAAGATGTTTCAGATGCACAGAAATGGCTTCAGGAAACCAAGCAAAAGGGCTCGGAGTGGGTTAAGATGGTGGCTTCTGGCCCAGGGTGTGCTTCCTCAGTCTTCCCTATTTCTCCTTCTCTGGCCACCAGAATAAGCATAAAGAAGGCATTTAAGAGAGAACACATACAGAATCAGAGAGATCGGCGGTGAGGTTTGGACATGTGTCAGGAACACCATCGGTGAGGTTTTCTGCCATAAATATGGAGAGGAGAAATGAGAGAAAAGAAGAAATAGTCACCAGATAGGGGAGTGGGGGTGCAGGGGAGGGGCTGGGGGGACAGAGCGCTGTCCAAGCTCAGCCCCCGCTGCAGCGTCCCCCCGGTGAGGGCAGGGAGTGATCTCCCCAGCTACAGATGGTGCCGACCACCACTGTTTGCTGAAGGAGTGTGAGATGCCCCTGGAACTCGACACTTGGAGCTCGCTGCCACTGTGAGGAGACATGGGGCCCTGGAGCTTCCAAATTCCAAGGACTGGGATGCAAGGCTCCCCAGGGCCCTGCTTCTTTTTTCTCTCCTCCCCCTTTGACTTTGTTCATTCCTTTTCTCTGCCTTGGCCCTCTTGGTCCGCCACCCCACCACCTTCAGGCCCACAGGGACCCTGTGGGGGGAAGAGGGTGCCGTCCTGGGATGCTGGCCTCGGGCTCTGGCCCGTCTCTCCAGGTAGCTGAGCCTCTGGGAAGTGGCTCAGGTGAGTGCCGACAGCAGATACCCATATGAACGCAGAGAGCCTCCCGTGGTCCTGAACCAGCCCCACCACCGTGCCCCCCCCCCACCGCCAACACACATCAGCAAGCAAACCCAAACATCCTGTCCTGCTGCATGGGACACTGAAGAAGGGTACTTCTCTCTCGCACGTTCCAGGATACTTGGTGCTATTCGTATTTCAGAGGTGCAGCTTGGAGTACGAAGGAGCCCCAGATGCAGTGAGTGTGCTGGAGCACTAGAGGGTGCGGGCTCCCACTCCATCAGAGAACCGAGCAGGTCTTGCCGCTTACTTTGGTTTGAGGCCATTGGGCCCCTTTCCTGTAGAATGAAGGATTCCACTGAGTACCTCACCAGGATTTGGGATCAAAACCTCAGCCAATGGTAAAACAGGATGATGCCTTCTTTGTACTTTTCCTTCAAGACCCACACAGAGGGAGAATGGTGCAGTCAGGGCGGGATTCCTTCCCAAGGCATCGTATCACAATAGTCTCTCAATGTCTCCCTTGACCCCCCTGGGAACGTGCAGACCTTAGCTCTTTTCACTTCATGGTGGCCCTGAGACTCTGATATTAAAGTCTGATGAGCTCCTTATTACCAAATGGCATCATTTTCCATCTCATGGACCCGGTTCTCATAGAACCCAGAAGAAAAATGGGAATGTCCATTGATATGCCTGTCTGTGTAACATCCAACAGGATCGACCTTGTTGGCCTCCTCAAAGGGAAGAGGGGTTGTCCTAGCTGAGGGGACCCCTGACCAGACCCATCTCCGTGACAGAAGGTCTGGCATCTTTAAGGATTTCACATTTCCATGATAAAAAGGGGCAGATGCTTCTGGCAGAGGCACCGTGGTTTTGAGAGGTATCAGCGGCTGCGTGGCATCGGGAGCGGGCAGATCAGGGCGACACGGCCAGGTCGCCTCAACCCTCCTCCTCTTTTCAGCTTCCTGTGCCAGCCTGACCCTCGTACGCTGGGGGCCACCAGGGGGTCAGTGAGTGAGTGCCAAATATCAAATTCTGTCCCCCTTTGGGGGAGGAAGTTGAGTCCAAGCGCAGGCTGGTTTTGTCTCAGCCTCTGCTCTGAGGGATGCTGCTCACAACGAGACCAAGCCCTCAAACGAAAGGCACCCTCTGCCATATTCCAGGAACTCCCCCGGAGCCCCGGGTTCTGGAGGAACCAAGAAGCAAGCAAGGCTGTTTTGGGAAGTGCTCACATGTATTTATTTCACAAGGGAGGAATGGGGCAGGGGGCGATCACCAGTAAGATGCCACCAAATGAGACACTGTGAACCCAAACTGGGTGACTACAGGGTTTGGTTCTGGGCAGGGCTTGGCCTTTGGGGATAGCATGAGGGACAGAGAGGGAACTGGCCAAAGGGACAGCCTTCCATCTGGGGCTCCACATGGGGCAAGTCTGGGCCACGTCCTCCTGGCCAAAGAAGCATGGCCAAGCCCCCCAGCTTCCTGCAGCCTTGTCCTGATCCAGGTGAGCAAGGAAACGACAAGCGCAAGGCCACACGCTGACATCTGCTCTATCACACACTCCTAGGCACACACCCAGACACCCTCATGCACGCGCACACACGCAGTCACGCACACCACACAGGCACACATACTCATGGGCATGCACACGCATCCATATATTAACTCTGATTTATAAGTGCACCCTAACCAGAGGGCAATCGAAAAAAATTATTACTCTTCAGAGAGGAATCGACTGCCTTCTCCCCTGTCAGCCAGCAGAGCATGGGGTGAAATGAGGTGAACACGGAGCATCCTCCAGGGTCCAGGCCCCCTCTGTTGTGCTGGCCTCAGTCCTTAAGCTCTGGGTGAGTCAGGGCTCCCTAGTCCCCGGGGCAGGGGGCAGGGCTGCACCGGCCTGGCTCCAGCCCCAGGGGCCCCCTCACAGCCACGACCTCCCTGTGTGCTCAGCCTCTCCGTCTCTGGCTTTCTGCAGACACGGAGTTGTCTCTCTGCAGCTGGCCCAGGAACACCGGAGCCTAGAGCCCCACGGGGTGACCATGGAAGCATTAACTCCTTCCAGGCCATCTTAGGGAGGGTCCAGAAAAGTCCAGGGCTGTCCATCTGATGGAAAGGTTGGGGGTGGAGGCTGCCTTGTAAATGGGCATCTGGGCAGAAGCAATGTCGAGGGACACAGAGTCTCAAGGGCCTCTTCCAAGAAGGGGGAGACAGGATGTGGCTGAGCACCACCCCCCAACTCTGTTGAGGCCTGGGGGTGGCATTCAGAAGCTGCTGCTGCAAGAGATGAGAAAGAGGGGCCCTGCGAGTCCCAGTCCTGCGAGTGGCTGGGGAGAGGACGCAGAGGACATGGGGGTTCACTCCATGGTACGCGGTCCGCATCCAGGTGGCAGAAGACACGGCTCCTGGGTTTCCAGAGGAGGGGTGCGGGGCTTTTCCAGGGAGCATAGGCTTCACGGCTGCTGAGCGCCAAAGGGGGGACACCAAGTCTCCACCTGGGGCCCCTGTGCTGCTCTGGAGAAGCCCCAGGAGGCCCGCTGAGCACCTGCTGGCTTCCTGCTGTCTCTCCGCCACTGTGGCTGGTCCAGAAGATGGGCAGACCCCGGGCCGGGGGCCAGGCTCTAGGGGCCCCTGCTCCCCCCCAACCCCGCTACTTGATCGAGTTCTTAATTGTCCACCTCTGTCCCGTGCAGCTACGGAGGATGAGATCGATGCCAGCCAGGCCCCGGTTCTCCACCTCTAGGCATCGCCCTGTGCCCTTATTCATGATGGCTCCATTCTGGGTAAAAGGAGGAGAGAGACAGAAAGACAGAGACATAATGAGACAGAGAGAGAGATACAGAGACAAAGAGAGACAGAGACAGATGGAGGTAGAGATACAGAGAAGAAGGTAGAGAGAGACAGAGGGACAAGAGAATGAGAGAAAGAAACGCAGAGAGACAGAAACGCAGAGAGAGACGGAAAAAGAGGTTTAACCACTATAGTGCCTGGCACATGGCCTCTCGTGGGGAGCGGTCCCACCAAAATTCTTTGCACAGGGGGAGGGATCAACAGAGCCCCCTCCAGAAACCCCAAAGTCAGAAAACGTTTCAGCTTCACCAAGTTTGAATGGCTGAACCAGGTGACAAGCACCGATGGGGGACGGTGTCCGAGTGGGGTCTGACTTTCTCCATCTTACTGACTACTTAGCAGATTTCAGGGAAATCACCGCACACTCCCCTCCCGAGGTTCGTCAGAGCCCAGCCTGCCTGGTGCTGCTGCAGGGACCTGGGAGACTGTCCCACCTGAAACCTTCCTCCGTTGATTGCCCCTGGACGTACTTTGGGTTCATGAGGCTGGCCCAGGGCTGGAGACCTTGGATGCGCTTTGCTGGGGAAGTGAGCTCCCCCCGTGGCCCGCGGCGGCCTCCCCTGCTCTGGGGTGCTGGCCCTTTCCCTGGGGCACTCACCTGGATGAAGTTCCAGCGCTTGTACAGGCTGCTCTTGACTTTGTCACAGTCGAGGAGCTGGGGCAGCCGACTCTTGGAGTTGTCCACCAGGCAGCGGGTGTCGGGGAGGAGTGTGGTGGTCCCCAGGGCACCCAGGTGCAGGAAGCCCTCCTTGGTGTAGCGGGCAAGCTGGGGAGAGAGCAGAGGAGAGGGTGGGGAGAGCTGACTCAGGTCTGCAGGGCTCACCCATGCGTCCCTGGCTTGCTAAGCCTGGATACAGCGTCCCCAGGGCCAGGCGTATTTCTTTCTAAGCATGTCCTCAGTCAGTGTTTCTGGACTGGGGGCTTCTGTCCAGCAACATGAGGGAGCAGAGGAATAAAGAAAAGAGCAGGACGTCTGATTTCTAAAGCTCGGCTCTGCTCCCAGCTGGCTGGGCAACCCTGAATAAGTCACTTAACCTCTCCCGAGTCTGCATTTCCACCTCATTTGTAAATTGGGATTAATTAATTAGTTCCACCCTGGTGTAAAGTACCCAAAGAGGCAGGTCACTGAAAAAGAAACAGATATATTAAAAAACATTAAACTTAACAGGTGTTAAAATAAATAAACTAAAACAGCAAGGTGATACCACACTGAAAGAAAAAATAAACCTATTCTCATATTGTCAAGGTTAGTATAAAATGGGCTGGAGTGGGGGAAAATTACAACCACCTTTCAAAAAGGGGATTTCAAAATATATTCTTTGTGCTTTAAAAATTTTTTTTTTCTCTTTTGACCCAATAAATCCACTTTTAGCAATTTATCCCAAGGTAACAATCAAAACCGGGAACACAAGTTAATGTATATAGGATATTCGCTGCAACGCTATTTATAATGATGAAAAAGCAGAAGCGTCCTAAAGGTGTACCACAGTCCTGGCACCTGCTTTCCGCTCCATGCACACCAACAAATGCTGGGGGATTGTGGGGGCACCGGGGTGGCTCAGTTGGTCAAGCGTCTGACTCTTGGTTTCGGCTCAGGTCATGATCTCAGGGTTGTGGGCTCGAGCCCTGGGTCGGGCTCCATGCTCAGCAGGGAGTCTGCTTGAGATTCTCTTTCTCTCTCCGCTGCCCCCCCCCCACTTCTGCTTGCTCTCTCCCTTCCCCTAAATAAATAAATAAAATCTTTCTTTTTTAAAGCCACATCCTTCATTCTTCCTTCTATACACCCTGGGCAGTAAGACTTCCGAAGCAATGTCCTTCAAGAAGTGAAGTCTGTTCCTCCATCCCCTGAGTATTGGTGACTTGCTTCGACCAATAGAATATAACGGAAGCAAAGATGTGCCAGTTCCCGGACCAGACCTTTAGCCTTGCGTGCTTCCACCTTCTTGCTCTTGGAGTCCTGTTGGCACCGTGGCAGTAAGCTCTGGATGGCCCAACCAACAGCCAGCCAACCACCAGACAAGTGGACGAGGTCATCCTAGATTAGGCAGCCCTCGGCTGACCTGCTAGCTGCCAAGAGATGTATGAATGAGTCCAGCTGAAATCAGCCGAGCCTGGTCCAGCTCACAGAACCACCCAGCTGATCTGGATAATGCATAACACATGCATATTGCTTTATGCCACTAAGTTTTTTGGGGGGATAGTTGTTATGCAGCAAGAGCTAATCGATACGGAGATGGTGCTGCCTACCAACTCTTCCCACAGCAGCACCCATGCTACTCAAGTGGCCTCCCTCTCCTGCCTGTCTGCGTTGTTTAGAATTCTGTTTTCCAACCTTCGAGCAAATGCATTCATCCGTCTTTCATACTCTTTTAGGGGCAGGGACTGTCTGTAATTAATTTCCTTCTTTGCTAGGAGAAAATCACAGACCAAGTGCTCAAAACGTGTTTGTGGATGAGCACATTATAAATGTGGTGAGCGACACCATTTAAAAGATGCAGCTACGTCCATTCATTTAAACTCCATAAGCGTGTTTTGAAGAGTTCTCTGTGCGACCAGCCTGGGAACCGGTTTCTGAGAATATGAGGACGTGACTGTGTTCCCACTGATAATTCCAGTGCGGGCTGGTGAAGGCAATGAGACAGGAAAGTACATGTCTCATTTTTGCTCTCACATCCTATGAGGTGGTGGGGGTAGGAGTGAAGATTATTAATATACAGCTAGTGCCAAATAAATTAAAACAAAAAATTACCAGCTTGCATGTATTAAAGGCACACCGCATCATTTCTAAGCATTGTACAGAGAATAAAGAATGTGATTTTTACAACTCAGTGAGGTAAGTTTCTATTACTCTCCCTGTTTTAAAGATGAAGAAACTGCGGTCTGAAGACATCTGGTCACCTGGCTGGGTCCTGGCCTCTCCCCTTGGGACCCTAGAGACCCACATGGTTGGCTGCCCTGGCCCAGCAGCTGAGCAGCAAAGGGGCCTCTGCCTACACGATCCTGGGCTTCTCCTGAGAGCCTGGGCATTTCTGGCCAGGAAAGAAGCCAGAAGGCAGCTCTGGGCCGCCAGTGCCTCTTCTCCAGGGGATAAGATTTTCTGCAGGGGTTCTCATTGCTGATGAAAACCACTCAGAAACCCTCTGCCTTCATCCCCAAAGGGGGGCCCACCTGCTCCCCTCTGAAACAAGTGACAGGGAGTCTATTAAGTGCCTTTGAGAGAGATGTGGTTAACATGTGCTTTAAACCCAAATTAGTTCCAAATCAGAGTGATTGTCAGAGGCAAAATGATAAGAAAATCAAAAGCCCTCCTTGCCCCTCCCTAAACAATGTCTCTCTGAATATACTCAAATTCACCAAATGCAAAGTGATGAATGACAGCAAGCTGCTTTTATGTTCAGGGGAAAGATATACACAGCTGCTTATTGAAATTATGAATCAATCTATTATCCAGCAGGCAAATGAACAGCGCTAAGAACATTAATTAACTGAGCATATCTGTGACCCAGATGTTTAAAGAGCGAAGCTAAATGCCACCGAGAGTCAGAGGCTCTCCTTTCTGAGGTCTGTGAGCAAAGGATGAGACCACAGCTACGAGGACCTGCAAAGCCAAGCACCAGCCCCAAGCTGTGCAGGCACTGGGGTGGGCAGGGAGGGTGGCGAGGCCCTACAGGATTTCCATTCTGGGGGAAGGTGCTTTCTCAAGCCCAAAACACATGCATAGGTTCTGCTGGCTTGGCCAAGGGGCCGGGGTCAGGGGAAGGGCGCTGTGGTCTGAAAGGATGGTGGGGCTAAAGTTACACCAACAGATGTCACACTGCTTCTCCCCCACAAGGCAGGAGGGTGGTGTGTGCGCAGACCTCATGCCAAGCACATCCCCCTTCTTGTGCCAGTCCTGGATCGCGAGTCTTTGTGGTGTCTTTGGACCACTGTCTGGTCCAGCTCTCCAGCTCCCCATCCCTGATACTCCTTCCTTAAGGACCTCTGCTTCCTGTCATCTGCACGTGCAACAGGCCTTCAAGGCTTTGCTCCAGGTGATTCCTTTAATGGCCTTCTTCTAGAACATTCTAGCTTCAACTTTCCTAGACTTCAGCACAATTCTTTCCATCCCACAGTGTCTTCTCTAACTCTTCCACCCCCCAACCCTCCACACCTCCTCTCAAGTCTTTGGTGCAACATGATCCATACGCTCTGGTGTCTCACTCCAAGGTGGTGTGGGAGTATCTCATTTCCTCTTGACCATTCTGGGCATCCACTGACTAAGTGATGGATATTTGGGTTTTTCCACTTTTTGGCTATTATGAATTATGCTGCTATGAACATTCATGTATAGGTTTTTGTGTAACATATGTTTTCAATTCTCTTAACTCTGTATCTAGAAGTAGAATTGCTAAGTGTTGGGTCATATGGTAAATCTGTGCTTAAATTTTTGAGGAGTGGCAAACTGTTGCAAAGCAGCTGCAGAGTTTACAGGCCCACCACCAATGAGCCAGGGTTCCAATTCATCCACATCCCCATAAACTCTTGTTATTGTGTTTTCCTTGCTTCTTTCTTTCTTTTTAGAAAAATTCTGGCCATTGACTGGGTGTGAAGTGGTATCTCATTGTAGTTTTGATTTGCATTTCCTTCATAACTAATGATGTTGAGCATCTTTTTATGTGATTTTGGCCACTTGTAGATCTTTGGAGAAATGTTAATTCAGATCTTTTGCCCATTTTTCAATTGGGCAAATTGTCTTTTTTATTGTTGAGTTGTAAGAGTTCTTTATATATTCTGTATGCTAGACCTTTTCAGATACATGTATGAATGGAGATATTTTCTTCCATTCTGTGGGTTGTTCTTTCACTTTCTTTTTTGTTTTATTTATTTATTTATTTTTTCACTTTCTTGAGAGTATTCTTTGAAGCACAAAAGTTTTTAATTTTGATGAAGTTCAACTTAACAATTTTTTTCTTTGATTACTTACGCGTTTGATGTCGTATCTAAGAAACCACTGCCAAATCCAAGGTCATGAAGATTTACCCATATGTCTTCTAAGAATTTTATAGTTTGAGCTCTTACATTTAGATCTTTGATCCTTTTTGAGTTAATTTTTATATATGATGTAAGGTATGGGTCTAAATTCCTTTTTTTTTTTTTAATGTGGACATTTGCTCTTCCAAGATTGTTTGTTGAAAAGACTTTTTCCCTATGAATTGTCTTCTCATCTTTGTTAAAAAACTGTAAATGTGGGATTTATTTCTGGAATCTGAATTCTATTCCATCGACCCATGTGCCTAACCTTCCGAGAGCACTACAATGTCTTGATTAGTACAGCTTTGTAGTAAGTTTAGGAATTGGAAGTGTGAGTCTTCTTTGTTTTTTTTCAATGTCCTTCTGGCTACTCTGGGTCCCTTGCATTTTCATATGAATTTTAGGATTATCTTTTCCATTTCTGCAAAAAAAGGCAGTTGGAATTTTGATAGGTACTGCATTGAATCTACAGATCAAGTCAGGGAGGACTGCCATTAACAGCAGTGAGTCTTCTGATCAGGGAACGTAGGATGTATTTTTTTTTATTTAGGTCTTTCATTTGTTTCAACAATGTTTGTAGTTTTCAGTGTATGAGTCTTTCTCCCCCACAGGGGAAGTGTATATACTTCTTTGGTTAAATTTATTCCCAAGTATTTTACCTTTTTTGACTCTACTCCAAATGGTATTGTTTTACTTTCCTTTTCAGAATGTCCACTGGTAGTGCAAGCAGTATCTTTAAGACATTTCTGTGAACCATGAGCTGCCACCCTGGTACCTTACGGTCACTCAGAACAGCAGGCTCTGCAAGTCCCCTTAGTTCCTTCTTCCCCAGGGTTAGGGCCAGGTGCTGACTGCCCCGCACCCAACGCAGACCCATATTGCAACGGTGCCTGGACCTCGCCGCAAGTCTCTCATCATTTCATTCGCCTCCTGTGTTCTGCCAGCCAACACCCTTCCCACCTGCAGCAGGGTCTAGATTTTTAAAATGTGCCCTTCATCCTAATCCCTAGTTTTGTGTCCTGGACCCTCACTGCCCTAGGGAATCTTGCCTCCCGTTTTGTTGAGAAGGTATCTTCCCTACCCCTCAAAACCTGTCTTCCTTCACATTTGTTCACTTTTTTCAGTTCTGTCTCCTCTTCACACCATAGATACTTTAGTCATTATTTTCCCCTTCTCCTTCATCTCTTCCAAGCTACAAACATAACCAGATCTTTATGCCCAGAAATCTCCAGCCACAGATCTCATGACCTCCTTGTTTTGTCCTTGGTTTCCCATTCTCTTTTCTTAGTGCTTTGTAGTTTGGCTTCTACCAGCACTCTTCACTGACATACATTGCTCTCTTGAAGGTCAACAGGATCCATTAATTATCAACTTCAATTGTTTTTTCTTAGTTTTTATATGGGGCAATGATTGTGGGCCAGACGCTTTGCAGGGTGCAGGTGAAACCACCTCTTCTCTCTACATCCACTCTCCTGGAGAGCTTGCCATTCTGGGGGCTTTCAGTAGCATCTCTATGCTAACTTGGCTAATTGTGCCAAGTTTCTATCTCCAAACCAAACTTGATCCGCAATTCCAGATTTGTATATCCAACTCACTGCTGGACATACCACGTGGAGGTCTAGTAAGATTTCAGATTTACATAATCAAAACTGAATTCCTCCTCCCCTGTGTTCCCTATCTTTCCCCTCCACACTCACCCAACATTGGTTCCATCTTGGTAATGACAACTCCATTCTTCCAGTTGCTTAGGCCAAGCACTTTGGCTTCATCCTTTACTTGCTTCTTCCTCTGACCTGCCATATTCCCAACCCATTAGCAAACGACATTCAGATTTTACTCCACTGCTATCTCCTGGTTCCAAGCCACCTTCACCTCTTGACTAGATTAGTACAATGGTCTTCTAATTTGTCTTCCAGCTCCCACCCTTGCCTCCCTTGGTCTTTTTTTTTTTTTTCAATATGGCATTTAGAATGCCTTTAAAATATATGATATTAAAATATTATTATATTATTTAAAAATATGTTAATTAAAATTGGAGTCTGGTCATGCCATTCCTCTGTTCAACATCCTCCAAATGCTTCCCATTTTACTCAAAATAAAAGTCAAATTCTTACAATGGACCACAAGACTCAATGCAATCTAATAATAGCTGCCTGAGCTCAACTTCCACCACTATGCCCTTTGCTCACTCCACTCTGGCCACACTGGCCTCCTTGTTGGTCTGTGAACAGGCCACACTTGCTCCTGCTCAGAGTCTTCGCACTGGCTGTTCTCTCTTGAATGCTCTTTCCCTAATATTCCCTCACCTCTTCCAAGTTTCTGCTTAAAGGTCATCTTCTTGCCATCTTAAAATTTCACCTTCACCACATACTCCTTATCCCTTTTCTTGCTTTATATCCTTCCAAACACCTATTATCTCCTTATAGACTATACCTTCTCCTTATTTATAGAACTTGTTGTCTGGCTCCATCCACTAGAATGTGAGAGGCATGAGGCAGAAATGTTGTCTGTCTTTTTTTGTTCATGGTTCTATCCCTACCTCTTAGAAGGATGCCTGGAACATAGTAGGTGCTTGATAAATGCTGCTGACATCATGAGTACTTGCCTTCAAGGAGCTCACAGCTTACTTAGGGAGGAAGGCAAGTAAAGAGGAGAGGACAACAAAGTGTGAAATAATGTGATGAAATATACTAAGTGTGCTCTTCAAGTCAGAGCAGAAGGGGGCCTCTTCAGAAAAGGGAGGTCAGAGAAGGCTTCCAAGAAGTGGGGGCATTTGAGTGAAGCCTTGATGGAGTCAGCCAACCAAGTGAGGAGAGGACAGATCAGATCAGACACAGGGAGCACATGTCCAAAGGCCTAGAGACCAGAGGAAATGTGGTGTTTTGGGGGATCTGAGCATCATTCACCATGATGGAGTGTAATGGCTGTGATGGGGCAGAAGTGGGGAGGAGGGGTACAGTGCAGATGAGACTGAACTATGTGGACACATCATGCTCAGGTATTGGGGCCTTTTTCATGAGGAGCCACCTGACTTTTAGGATGACCACACTGGCTGCTGAATGGACAATGAGTTGCAATGGGACATGATGAAGGTCTCAACTCAAGTGGTCACACTGAAAGAAGAGAGAAGATGACAGATGAGAGAGATGCATCCAAGCTAAGAAGGATTCTATCATCCTGGTGAGTTAAATCTTTTATTGTCATGAAATGAAACACTTCAATTTTAATAATCCATTTTGTGTGGAAGGCACTTGGTTTAATATTAATGTAGTTAACCTGGCATTCTGCTCTTTAGAATTTGCCTGCTGCACCCATTTCCATGCTTTTACTTTCAACATTTCTTTCTCCTTATGTTTTAGATGTGTCTCTTGGAAACAGAATACACCTGGATTTAAAAAAATTTAGGGTGACAATCTATGTTTTTTAGCCAAAATGTTCAGTCCCTTTGTTTTCATTGCATTTAATGATATATATGGACTTATTTCCATTTTCTTTGTGCTTTCTGTGTGTCCAGCCTTCTCTGTTTCCTTTTTCTCCTTTATTTGCCTTAGTTTGGTTTGATTTTTTTTTTGGAATGTTATTATATTTCATTGTTCTTCTCTACAGATTTGGAAATTCTATTTCATTTCTATTACTTTACTGTTCACTCTTGAAATTTAACAATTAGCAATTTAGCAGATTATTCAATTTCCCAATGTCTACTTCACTCAATAAAATTCAAGGACATTAGGACACTAAATCTGATCACCTTCTTTTCACTGTTTAGCCTTTGGTTATATTACCCTGCCCCAAATTAGACATTATTCTTATTACGTAAGAAACATGTCTTTGGATTTACTTATATGTTTATAAATTTCTTTGTTTATAATTCATTCTTTCCTCAAGACATTCTTCTGGGGTTATTTTCCTTCTTCTTGAAGTATATTCTTTAGAAGCTCCTTGGTGATTATCTGTCATGGTAAACCCTCCCAGATTCCATTTATCTGAAAATTTCTTGGAGTGACTTGTTATGCAGCAAAAGCTAACAGATATAACTGCTTCTTGTGCAACTAGAAAGAGTTTAAAATGGTATTTGTTGTAGTTGATCTAGAATCTAGTTATGCAATAGGGGGAAGACCCTTCAAAGTATCTAATCTGCTCTATTGCTGGAAGCTGTCTCCTCACCTTCTCTCCATATGCTCACTCACAAAATTATGGCCAAGCCACTGTCTGTGGAATTTGTCACCTCAGGACAATGTTGCCTAGGCAATCTTGCTAACAGCAGGAGAAGCATGGGTTCACACATCACGTGCTCCACTGAAGAGCCAATGGGTGAAGCTTCCTCCTCTGAGCTGATAACTGCTTAAAACTTGTTGACTCTCACTTCTCCGGTTATGGCCAAAGGACAACCAGTTCCTTATTATATACCCATACTCCTGATCTCTTCCCAGGCTCTAGGTTTGCAAACTTGGGTTACCTTCCCCCCTCTCTCTCCCCCATCCACAAAGCTACAAGTCTTCTAATTCCTGCTTCCATATGCCTCTCTCATATATTTCCTCCTAATCTCCCAGGTGAATTGTTACAGGAGCTTTGTAACTGGTCTTCCCACCTCCAGGCCTTCCCAGTTTCCATCTATCCTTCCCAATCCTGCAGGTTCAAATCATATCATTCCCTTCTTCAACCTTCATTTGCTCCATTACCCCCTGACTTAAGAATAAACTTATTTTTTTAATCATGATCTTCTACTATAGGTCCCCAACTTTAACTCTTGGTTTCTGATAGATGACTTGAGGTCTCTCAAAACCAGCCAGCTGTCTTCCCTGTGTAGAATACATCCCCACCCTACTCCTACCCTAGGTTACACAAAACCCCCACCCAGATGTGATCTCTTTCAACTTACATACTTGTGTAGTCTGTGACTTTCCTTGCTATAGGTTTTGTTGTTGTTGTTGTTGTTGTTGTTGCTGTTGTTTTAGGACAGTAGCATCCTACTCATTTTTATATAGCATAAGGAGTAAGAAAGTATCTTGCAAAAAGCAAATACTCTATAAATGCCTTTTGAATTGAATGGGATTATTCTAGGTTTGGCTGCTGGGCCCAAGAGGAGAAATGAATGTCATTATCCACAACCCTAATGCATTAGGAAAAAAAGCTCTGAGCTCAAATACAATTAATTCTCATTTAGCAGAAAAGAAGAATTTTCTATTTGAGATGATCTAAGAGGCACACACAACTATTAACCCACATTTAACAGCCTTGAGGGAAAACTAAAATATGCAGGTTATAGCCAAATAAACAAAAACCAGCCAAATGATTGTGGAATGACTCTGGGACACAGCAAAATCCATCAAATTGTCAATAAAATCATGGCTTGCAATTGCTTTCGTATTAAGGGTCTTTCTCATCACTTCAGAATCAGGCTTAGTCAGAAAACCACTGCTAAATGAAAAAATGCATTTTACCCTGTTTTACTCAGGACACAGAGAGATGGGGGTTCCATTGATTCGAACCTGCTTTGGGGTGAATTTATTTGTTTGCTGCTTGGCTGAAGGAGTGATTTCTGGTGATTACATATGCATATGTATATTCTTAACAACAAATAGACTTTCTCTGTCACTGTCCAGAGCATGCCTGATCCCAAACAATACAGGACAAAAAATGTCTCCAATTGTATCTCAAAATGGACACATGGTGGCTGCCTCTGAGCTGGGAGTGGAGAAAGGGGCTGCCTGGGGTAGGAGGAATCTTTGGGGGAAATGGAAATGTATATTTTGATTGGGGAGGAAGATCTGCAGGCATGTACCTTGTCAAAACTCATCATATTGTACACTTAAATAGATGCTGTTTGTTGTACTGACCTTATACTTCAATAAAGTTGATTTAAAAATATATCTAGAGGCTTAGAAGGTAGGCTATAGAATCACATACGTATTTTGCAGAGAGAGCCAGTTCCTAGGGGACTGGATGGTTCCAAGGGCCTCCCTCCTCAGTCTTCTCCCTTCCACCATTATGACTCATCATGCTGGATAAAAGCATTATATTTCCAGAAAATGCACTGCTACTGAGAATGAATGGGGAAACATATTTATGACACAAAGCCTTGGGTTGATTATCCTGCACAGACAGTTGAAGAGTGGATGGATTCAGGGCATTGCCGGTGGAGGTGGGGTGATGGCAGGCTCTGGCCCACATAACTCTGGGAGAGAGCTGGGAGCCTGTGGGGAGGGGCCCTTGGGGTGTGGGCAGCACCAGGATGAGGGTCAGAAGAGCCAAGTGGGAGAGGGTGTGGTGAGCAGAAGAGCCCACTCCAGTTCCCAGGGATCAGGAGCAAATTCCTAAGCATGCCTCCGAAGTTCACCCAGACTGCTAAACTGGTTAGAGGAGCAAAGATTCTATTTTTCAATAAAGAGATACATTTCCTCCTTTTCTCCACATGTGAAATAGGAAGGTAGGACTGTATCGGGTATAGCGTGGAAACGCTGGCAAACACTTGGCTCCCTTTTTAGCAAGATCTTAATTAAATCTATCTCACCTTCTCATTTTTGCTAACTGAAACAGTGTTCCTGGCTTTGTGCTGTGTCATCAAAGAGGTGGTCTATTATACGGTTAAAGACTTGGACTCTGGAGCCTGTTTAAGAAATCCAAGCCCTATCAAAAACTAATGATGTATGGTGATTAACATACCAATAAAAAAATTAAAAAAAAAATCCAAGCTCTGCCACTTAATAGTTTTATGACCCTGGGCCAGTTGCTTAAGCCCTATGGGACTCTGTTTCCTCATTTTCAAATTGGGGATAATTTTACACTTTACTTCATAGGGTAGTTACGGAATTCGATAAATGAGCGAGAAGAGCACATGGCGCAAAGTAAGCCCCGTATATTTGTTATTCCTATTTCCCCTGACCTCATGCCCCAGTTGAGTACTGGGCCTTGTTTCTAATTCACCAGACTTCTTTTCTTCCCGATGGCGCTCCCATGTGGCTCTGTGCAGCCAGCATTTCCTGGCCCCGGCTCCTTCCCGGCACTCAGCCACTCCAGGCTTCCTGTTCTCGCCCAGAGCCATTTGTCCAAGGGCTGCTGCCTCAAGTGCTTCAACAATGCTGTTGGGCAGCTGAGTACTGACAGGTGGCTTTCTGGCCCGTTGGGTTCTCTTGGGCTGGGTCTGTGGGTGACGTTGAGTTGCAGCCCCGACCCAAGGCAGGCTGGGTCTGGCCCCTGCTATGCTCCTGCCCTTTTCTTCCCTACCCTCAACTTCATTTCCCTGGTTTGGTCCAGATCTTACGTGCCCTTGTCTAGAATGGGCCAGATTCCTGGGGGAACTGGACCTTGGGTGGGGCCTTGGGACTCCGCTTTGCATCTCTAAAGCCACCCCTGTGTTCCAGTGATGCCCTCCAGTCCTGAGCTCTCATGGCCCTTCACCTTGGACTCACTGTCCTTCCTTCACACTTCTGCAGTGAAGGTGAGAAGTTTCCTGTTCCTGCCTGTTTCCTGCTCTCCTTGTTTCCTGCTCCCGGCATGTTCCTTGACGAATCCCAGGCACACCACCAGCTAGAGGCCAGCCCTGATCGTCCTCGGCCAGTCAGGAACTCAGAGCCTCAGCAGAGGAGTTAGATGTGAGCCCGGTGTTGGTGTTCATGTGTGAGTGTAGACGTGAAGATCTTCTGAAATGGCACCAATCTCTGAGAGTCAGTTCTGGGTTTCTAACATCACTGAAGAGCCATTTGATATATATATATATTCTGGCTCTGTTCATTCATGTAATGTAATTTACCCAATGATAATGACCCTACAAAAGTCAGGGCACTTGCTCTTCTTATCTTCCCACTAGAGAGACTAAATTTTCTTCTCTTGATTCCAGAAGCCAACACTGTGGGCACAGTGGCCTCTCCCTCATTTTGTGGACCTGTCCAATTAGATTGGTTCCTGTCATGCTGCCCATCTTCACCCTCCCACCTGAGCCCACAAGAGTATCCTGAAGCTCGGGCCGGCCTGTGTTGAGCCTGGACTCAGCCCATGGCCACCATATGGGTCCAGTCAAAGCATCCAGTGCCTTCCCTGCCAGTAGCTAGCACCCCACTTGTACATTCTTCTTTCAACATCAAACATTCATCACTTGCCCACCACGTGGCACAGCCTCCTCTATCAGAGAAAGCACTTGCCTGAGATTCCCTGGAAGAACACTCTTCCCTGGAATTTAGGGCCTTCAGCATTGCAAGCTGTGCTAGGTGAGCTAGAAACTGTGGTTCTCAAGCGGGTAACCCCAAGGCTGGCAGGTCAGTCGATCTCTGTTTGAGATGAATTCAGAGATTTCTCTCCAAAAAAAGAAACAAAGTCTAAGTTTCTGCTCCTATTTACCATAATTTGACCTGGGGAAAATTCAGTGTTGGTACAGTTATACGCAAATGAAGATGGTAGAAAATCTACTTTCTGAGCATTAATCCTCAGTGTTCTTTAGACTTTCCACTAATATTTTAGAAATATAAGTAACTCCTTTCTGTTTAGTCTTCACTCCCCTTCACTCTGCCCTAAGTGTGCTTAACTCAGACCCTTCTCTGCCTCCCTACCTGGTCTCACCTTCCCTCAAAGTCAAGCTTCTGGAGGGTTCTCTCCCACCATGTCTGCACTTCCTCACCTCCCTTTCTCCCCTGCATCCACTCCCATCTGGCTTCCTCTCCATGCTCCATGGAGAATCCTCTCGCCCACATTTGGTATTGTATCTAACACACAGTGTAGTCTAGCTCGCTGGACCTCTGGGCAGCGCCACTGATGGTGGAGCCACACTAGGGTCTGTCCCTAGAATCACTGTTCGCTCCCTTGGCCAAAGCCCCATTCGCCTCGGCCACTCTGTCCTCAGCACCTGGTTGGAATGTTCTGCTGCCTGGAGGACATCACTGTGGGGATTCCCAAGGCCCATCCCTTGCCCCAAACTCACAATGCCCCAAAGAGAACTCAAATCAACTTCTCCCAAAACCTTTGTCTCCAATCTCAGCAATGGTGCCACTATCTACCCCTGGTCTAGCCACAGGGGCTCGAGTGTCACTTCCATCTCTCTCATCGCTCCCCTTGACCTCTCCACTAATAATTCCAGCCAACTAGCCCTCTGAAAACATTTTTAAAAAGCCCTTTTAACGTCAAAGCCATTTTAGACTTATACAAAAGTTGCAAATATAGTATAGTGAGTTCCTGTATATGTGGCACCCAGCTCATCCTAAAGTTTGTATCTTACATAATCATAGTGTAGTCACCAAATCCAGGGAGTTAACATTGGTCCACTCCTATTAACAATCTAGAGACCTCACAGAAATTTCATCGCTCTTCCAACATGTTTTCTCTCCCAGGATTCCACACTGCATTCTGCTGTCACGTCTCCTTACTTAATCTCCTCCTATCTGGGACAGGTCCTCAGTCTTCCCTTGTTTTTAATGACCTTGGCACTTTTGAAGAGTACTGGGCAATTATTTTGTAGAATGCCCCTCAATTCGGGTTTATTTGATGTTTCCTCATGATGAAGATTGAAGGTATATTTGTACATTTTTAGCAAGAAAAACCACAGGGATGATGCTGTGCCCTTCCTGGGGCAGCAGATCAGGGGAGCATGATGTTTCATCACTGGTGATGATAACCTTGAACACTTGGTTAAGGCAGTGTCTTCTGGGCTTCTCAACCATGAAGTTACTATTTTCCCTTGATAAAGGGAGATACTTGGAAATTACGAAAATATCTTACTTTTGATCACTAATTTTAGCATCCATTGCTAGTTCTGGACTTCAGCAAGTATTACTGGCATGACCACCTAGGGGAGATTTTCATTTCCCACATGCCTTCTACACTTACTAAGTGGATTTCTACGGAAAGAATAGTGGTCCCCCTCTCTCCATTTATTTATTTATGTCGGTATGGACTCATGGATTTAAAAAAAAATGATGTGACAATCCAATATTCTCACTGTTTATTTTGTTGCTCAAATAGTTCCAGGTTTGGACATTCGGAACTTCTTCAGGATGGTTCCTGTGTTCTATTGAGAAGACAATAGAACAAGAATAAAAACTTCCTTTTACTCTGACACCAAAAGGTTTTCCAGGCTTAACCTCTATTTCTTCCTGCTCCATTGCTGGGATCATCCAAAATCTGGGTGCCAGAGGTGTTCAGTACTACTGGGTTTTATTGCTTCTAGGCTGTCTCAGAGCTAGGAAATATATGTATGTACACCAACCCATACACACATTTGTTTTTCTTTCTACATTTTCTACAAATTTATTTCTACATCTCTATTTATATATATTATATATATATATATATATATATTATACATATAAAATAAATTCATCCTGATCCCTCACATTGCAATCCAACATCCATTCATTCTAGCCATACCTCTTTCCTTATTTATAACCTCTTTCTCCAACAGCAAGAGACCTGGTTCCCAATACCCACACTTTATATACTTACTCGTTCAACCCTAGTATATACATACAGTAGTTTCAGAATTGTTAATCCAGACTGCTGTAGAAAATAAGCTTACTTACTAGAAGGCAGTATTGGCAATGGTGTGTTTGTTTGTTTTTGTCTAGAGTCCAGTCAAAATTGTCCAAACTGTTCCAAAGTTACTTAGATTGGTGCTATTCTTCCTCGTCTATCCGTGTAGTTATATTTGTTTAGTTAGGCTATTATTATTTATTATTATTATTATTTTTTTACTGTTTGCATCCCATTGTGGGCCCTCTTCTCCACATTCTAGCTGAAATTATTATTCTTTCTCAGACATTTGAAATATCACCATGGTTCTGAGAGTCAGAACTTGATATAAAGGTGCACTGAGAGACAAGTGTCACTCCTCTTTTATTCCTTTTTTCTGCCCCCATTTCCACATTCCATCCATCCCATTCTCATGCACCTCTAGGAGGTAACCAATCCCATTAGTTTCTGATTTATCCTTCCTGAATCTCTTGTATAGACGAGCAGATACAGGTATTTATTTTTAAATGGCCATTTGTCTTAAATAAAGGTTAGCATACTATGCATTTTCTTTTGTACTTTGCCTTTTTCACCTAACAATATGCAAAAATCACTCTGTATTGGTACATAGAGATTGCCCATGTTATTTTGTATAGATGCATGCTATCCACTGCTCATTCAACCACTCTCCTATCAATATGCATTAAACTAGTTTCTAATATTTTGCAATTGTAAATAATGCTGTAATGCACACTATTTTCATGTTGTTGGAAATCAGAGTAGACTTCTGGAAGTAGATTGCTGGGTCAGAAAGTAAGCATATTATCGCTTTGTTAAGTATTGCCAAACTCCCCTCCAAAAAATGGTACCAATTTGCATTTCTACCAGCAATCTAGGAGATCGGCTATTTCTTCAGAACCTTGATAACAGAGTATATTGTCAATATTTTTAAATTTTGCAAATGTGATAGGTGAGGAAAACGGCTTCTCAGTGTTATTTTGCTTTGGATTTCCCCATTTACAAATGAGTTTGAACATTTTTCATATATTTAGAACATATATATATATATATATATATACACACACACACACACACACATATTTTTTTGGTGGGAGGACAACTTGTTTGCTTGTGTCTTTTTCCTATTTTTCTATCATATTTTTAGTCCTTTGTTCAATTTTTAAGCATCTTTTATACAACAGGAAAATTATCCCTGGTGGCATATGTTACAAATATTTTCTCCTTGGTTGTCAGGTGTCTTTGACTGTGTTTATGGTATTATATCACCATGCAAGTTTTAAAAAATTTTAATGTAGTCAAATACATCAATCTATTATTGTCTCTGGATTTTGAGTTTTAGTTAAAAGCCCTCCCCTAGATCAGAGTTAGAGAGGAATTCACCCATTATTTTTCTAGTATGGGTACAGTTTCATATTTTACATTTAGATTCTTAACTCATTTGGAATTTAAGCTTGTGTATAGTGTCAAGTATGAGTCTAATTTTATCCCTAATCACATTTTAAATTTGTCTACTTCTTACTATCCCAATGGTCACTACTCAAGTTTAGGTGACTGACTTTTGACAAGAGAATCATACCAGTGTTATAACTGAAGTTCTTGCCTCTAGCTTAAGACCCCTCCAATCCATTCCTCAAACCAATCCCAAGTGATTGCTTCCTAAATGTAAATCAGACTGTACCCCAACCTTCTATTTTAAAAGGCTTTCACTATTTCAATGGCTTCCTATGGGGGCTGGCATAAAGCCCAAGCTCCTTAACATTCCTATAGAGCTGTACATTATTTGCCTCCTGCCTATTGATCTGGCCTCACCTTTGGTCACTCCCCACCTCATGCTCTGTGTTTCAGCCTCTTTAGTCTTGGAGACTTAGTTTCCCCATCTTTAAAATGGGAACAACAGAAGGCCTCTCAGAAACAATGCAAGAAACAATGAAATTTTGTCAACAAGATGTTGTGGAATTCCAGGGAGAAGATGTCTGAGATCCAGATATTTTGGTGTCTTGTAAAGGAAGCAATTAATCAAGAAATATAAGAATGAAGAACAGCATAAGACTTCAATATATTACATATTCTGAAATATGGTGTTTTGCCCATCAGGAAAACCATATCTGTGTTTATTTTGTTGGGTTGGTCTGAAGATTAGATAAATTAGAAAAAAATGTGTCATAAATTGCATAATATTCATCATTAAGATGAAGTCTACAGAAATTAATTTGATAAGTAAAAAAAAAAATCAGTGGTTGGACTCAACCAATCACCAGGGTATTTTATACAATAATATCTTAATTAACTTAATTCCTAGATGGTAGGAGCCTCCATGTCCCATCTGTCTTTCCAAGTAACTTGCTTTCCAGGAAACATTTCCTTAAAGAACTGAACCAGGCTGGAAGACTAGCTGAATGATGGAAAGCTCATGTGTTCCAGAACCAGAGAACTGGTCCAATCTTCCCCTTGCAAGTTCTATGAGGACTTGAGGTGCTCAAAGTGCCTGAACATATTCAAGTTTTCACTGCTCTTCATTGCTGTTTTTTTTTTTTTTAATAGCCTCAAGAAGTAGAATCTTGTAGAAGTAGGACCTAACTGAATCTTTCTTGGAAAACTGAAGCCTTCCCAAGGTCCTGCAGTCAGCACCAGGGACATCATTTCTATATGATATGTGCCATGGACTTTGTCTAAGGACTTTGCATGGATTAGCTTGTTTAACTGACACAGTATCTCTATAAGGTATATACTATCATTATATTTACATTACAGAGAGGGGAACTGAAGTACAAGGAACTTGAGTGTTTGCCCAAGGTCATAGCTAGTAAACAAGGGAGCTGTGTTTCACTTAGGAGTCAGCCACACACAGAAAGGTACCTCTTAGCATCATCACAGAAGAATTAACTCTGGTCCAGGATGTATGTGAAGTGTCCTTTCCTGATTTCTAGGCTCACTAAGATGCAGGGACCAGAGACCTTCACTTAGCCATGCATGGCTCTGGTTAGCTCCTGTGCCACTTTGGCTGTATATCAGGAGCCTCAACCCAACAGAGAATGCCATGAAAAAGTATCTGAAGTGCTAGGGTGGGCCTTTGGCTGACCACATGTCTCTCCACCCCCGCCCCCACCGTGGTTTACACCTCCTGCCCTGTGCATGGCCAAACCAACTATTTAAGCGTGAGATATGGAGCCCAAGCTGATGAGAACTCACGTCCTTGTGTACATAGCCTTCCTGCAAGGCTTCTTATGATTTGCCTTCAACCTTTGGCTGGTTGACATTTAAATTTCCACAAAGGGGCCCCAGATTCAGGCCCTGCAGGCAATTCACAGACATGAACCTAGTCTTTTGGGAGCAGGATCAGGCAGTCAAGAGGATTGATAGGAGTTCCTCAAAAGCAGGCCCGTCACTGACCCTCAACCCCTGTCACTGCAGGAAGAATCTAGGAGGCCATGCAGTGCAGCATTCTCAGGAAAGGGGCTGGCACTGAAACCACATCACAGAGCAATTTGAGGAAGGCCTTCACACCTTTCTAGAACCAACGTCAGTGAATACATGGCACCCTTGGTGGTCCCCATGTGGGTGGAATTCCAGCAAGTTGTCTCAAACCCGGCACTTTGCACAACCCCTACTTTCTAAGCCAGGCAGGTGGTATAGTGAGGATGGTCTAGAACATTCTGCTACTGACATTTGGCCTTCCTCTGGCCTTCTCTGATGGTTCGGAACCCAGCCTTCTGAGGCCCAGACCAATGGCCAGAACCCCACTAGCCCTAAACTCTTTAGGATCTGCCCTTAATTCTGACTGGCCACATTCCAGACCATCTCCATGTCAAACAAGCAACGTCTTTGCAAGTAACCCCTCTACAGGCACACTGTGCCAAAGAAACACTGAAACTCTCTGAACTAAATGGTCAGGGCATGAGGCTATTAGTCTAGTGGCTTCCTCTTGCTCTGCTGCAGCTGGTAGTCCTGAGGCACTAAATACCTTTTCACCAGCAGGCTTCATCTTCCCCTTCCTGTCCTTCAGAAGCAGTGATGTTATTAATTCAGTGATTTGAAAACAACCTAAGAAATCAAAATACTTCTTTGAAAAAAATAAAGGCTAGAAGCAAGCCTCAGAAATGATAATAGTTGTTTTAGGGTGGCGGGATTATGGATGATTTAAATTTTTTTTTCAAATTCATCGCAAAGCTGTTGCATCTTTAGTAGAAAAGGAAAAGATTAGCTAGCAGTGACCCTCTTTGAATTTAACAGCTCTGGGCATGGTAGAGAGGTTCAGCTGATAAGGTGCCCACCACCTCACTGTTCAGTCTGAGTTCCTTATTCCAAATCCAACATTAACACAAAGCCTGCCTGGCTCGCTTTTCTGTCTGGAGAAAACAATCCACCAAACTTCTAAGGAGACAGGAAACTTTTAACTTTTAACTTTTAACTTTTAAGAATCTCTAC
This sequence comes from Callorhinus ursinus, assembly GCF_003265705.2. NCBI lineage: Eukaryota > Metazoa > Chordata > Mammalia > Carnivora > Otariidae > Callorhinus > Callorhinus ursinus. The sequence goes on along the minus strand of NW_027397117.1, from coordinate 7,420,290 downwards.
TGGAAAACAATTTATGACTATGATTCTGATTTTTTGGAGAGAATAGTCCATCACCCCATTCTGGCAAGAGAGCAATACAGTAATTCCTCCTTAACCTGGCGTCCTCCTTAAGCAAGATCAAATACATGTGCTTTTCATTCTGAATGCCACTTAGGAAATCGGGCATTCCTGTTCCCAGTGTGTGGACCACGAGACCTACTTGTCAGGAATAATTAGAAGAGTGAACTGGGGATTGGAAATAAAACGGGGAAGCAGAGCAGATGGCAGAGGACAAGGCTCGGGTCCCCTGAAGGCTCGGGAAATTGTCAGGAAGTGGAAAGGTAGGAACCCTGCACCTCGTGGAGGTCTGCAGAGAAGGTGGGCACCAGGGATGCTCACAAAGGCTAGCTGGAGGCAGGGCCCGGGAGGCAGGAACTAACAACCTGGAAATAATAAACACAGAAGCATTTTGAATATTTTGAGAGATGAGTCAGAGGAACAACAAAAAAAGGCGCTTAATACTCCTGCTATCTGCAATGAGACAAAATGAATTTATAAGTGTTGCACTGGAATGCAGGGGGAGGATTTTAGAAACACTGCATGGGAGATGGGGGCTGGACGTGAGCAGTAAGAGCCTCCGTGGTGTCCCACTCCAGATGTGGCAAACAGCACCAGGGTTTTCTCTCCAGCTTCTTGTCTGCTCTCTTTGGTCTCTGTAGATTTCCCTAATGTAAAAAGTACCTGCCCTCGCTCCTCCAACCCTATTCTCCCACAAGGTCTCAAGCTCCCCTGCTTTGACCTCATTCTGCTCTCCAGGAATTGAAAGGGATTCCTAGGTCTGCTTCTTACTCAGGGCAGGAGGCCGGTCTCCAGAAAGCCATCTTCCCTTGGGCATTAACTCCAAAGTGCTCTCAACGGCTCCATCCCCTGAGCACCGACACTTCCCTGACTTTGTTTGGAAGCCAAGAGGCTGCTGGATGTCATTACCTCCTGTATTTTCTGAGGGCCTTCCCCATGCTAATAGCTGTGGGAGCCCTGTCACTCTGGTGGGGCACCAGCGTCTTACTGGCACAATGCATCATTGTGACACGGTGTTTGGATGATGTATCGCTGAAAAGATAAAGCCATCAAAGAATAAGTCCAAGATCAGATTAAATTTCATTACAGAATAAAAGAATTCTCACATGTTATTCGGGTGATGAATTAACTGAGGCTAAGGAATAGAAGCTTCTCCGAAGAGAAGGGAGAGGAAGAATGAAATGTATTGACAGAAGGACAAACAGAAGAGAAACCTTTGATATCTCCCTGGCACCCAGCGAATCACAGAGGTCCTCCTGTGAACAGAGCCTGACACCCCTCTCCATGATACACACCTCCTAGAACGTCCCACCACAGCTAGGAACTGTTTCACACAGTGCTCCTTGAATGTCCCAGGACCACCTGCTCGAACCTTGTGCTGACAAGGCATGGGTTGCTGAGAAGCTGTGGTCCTTGGCGCGGGGAGGAACCCGTGTCAGAATTGTGGCTGGGTACGTGGTTCCGTGAATACTCCCAGTGAGGTTAGGCCTCAAATTTGGGGGCAGAGGGAGGGATTAACTACGAAGGGGTTCAAGGGAAGTTTGGAGGATGGCAGAACCTCTCTAGATCTTGATTGCAGTGGGGTTAACTTGATGGTGTGTGTTACAAAAACTTGCAAAACTCTATTAACAAGAATGAATTTACCTTAAAAATGAAAAAAAAAACCCAATTATATAAAAGCTGAAATAGTATGATAAATTAAAAATAGAATTAGGTTGGGGGCGCCTGGGTGGCTCAGTTGGTTAAGCGTCTGCCTTTGGCTTGGGTCATGATCCTGGGGTCCTGGGATCGAGTCCCGCATCAGGCTTCCTGCTCAGCGGGGAGTCTGCTTCTCCCTCTCCCCTCTGCTTATGCTCTCTCTCTCTCTCAAATAAATAGGTAAAATCTTAAAAAAAAAAAAAAAAGAATTAAGTTTAGGACAGTAGGCATAGTCTGGGGCAGATGCAGACATCTGACGACTACCTGTAAGTCTAACATGAAGTCTTGCCCCTAAATAGGTGCTCAATCAATGGTACTCATTGAAAAAGGAAAACACTCAGAGACAACAATGTAGATTCCCAGGCCCCGTCTTCAGGTAGGTCTGGGGTTGGACTCAGGGATCCGTCAGCACTTGTCATGCACGGCCGGGGGCTCACGGTTCTGGGGACCACACCTGAGATGCTGGGTGGCGAGCCCGGGCTCTGCATCCTGGCACCCAGGGCTCTCAACACTTGGACCCTACTGGCTGGCCTGAGCCACCTGCCTCCGCCAACTGTGTCACTGTCCCTCCAACACGCCATTCGCCACCACCCCCATGACCTCCACGCCTTTGCTCTTACCTCTTCTCTAGCGCTGTGTCCATGCTTGCTTCAAGTCCTACCACCGGGCCTTGCTGTGGGCTAGCGAACATATGGGGGCTCCAGCGAGGGAGACACGCTCCCCACAATGCACCAGATGTCACAGCCCAGAATTCATGTCCAGGAGTCATAGAACTTTCGGTTTAAAAAGTGTCATGGCACTACCTGCATCTTATTATCCACACTGGGGGAGGGTCGCTACCCACATGATAGGATGCAATGTGTTACTAAAACCAGAATGCCATGGACCGCTCCAGCTCGGAGACCCACCTGCTGCTCCCCCAGCGGGGTGGGGGAGCCTCGGCTCTCCTGAGACAAGACCCCCGTTCTAAATGAGTTCAAGCTGACCTCAAAGGCTGTTACCGCATCTCTGACTTCCTATTTTTAAATAAAAACTTAGGCTCAAAAAAGAAAAGGGTATGTGTCTCATCCAAATTAGTAACCAGGCAAGGGCAAGGCTGGTCACCGGCTCGCCGACGGACACTTGCGAGCGAGTGGGCTCAACGCGGGGTGAGGAACCGTTTCCATTTTGTTGACAAACACATGTTGCAAGACAGAAAATTACCCTCCTCAGTGCTTATTTTATCTCCTTTTAATTGCTGTTTGATAATAAATTACAACAGAGAGTCCATTAATTAAGCTAACAGTGTCCGTGGAACACCAACTCCTTCTTCTGGGAGTTGCCTTGTTACGGGAGCTTTGATTCAGTCTCTGTTTGCCCACAGCAGTTTCCGAAGTGGTTCAGAAAGATGCTAAGGCACGTGACTGGTGGGGTGAGGGTGGGGGGCTCATTCCTAGCTTGGAGGGAGCGGCTCTGGAAGGAGGGGGAGAAACCTTGATGAGCCAGGGTGGGGGGCAGACTAGCAGCTGCAGAGAGGTACCAAGGGTGCCTTCTTAATTCAGAACATGTAGTAGAACGGAAAACAACATTAGACTTACTTAAAAAAAAAAAATCAGCTGATGGGAAACAACCAGGGCCCACTCATAGGTATTCATCCCAGAGTTGGGGGGGAAGCAGTGAGCCGCCTACTTTGGTTTGCCATTCCATCATCAACTAAATGGCAGGAGCATTCATCTGGAAAAGCTCTGCATGCAGGTGGACCCGGTGAAAGATGAATTCATTACTTCCCATCAAAGGTGCTGGTCGTCGGCTGTGTAAGCCACGGGGAGAGGAGAGCCTGCTGGCTGGCTCCAGTGTGGGCAGGGAGCTGACAGGTGGCCATCTGCAGGCTGGATCTGTTTAGCAGGTGACTGGCGGGACTCTGAGGCAGGGGACACCAGATGAGTGAAGGCTCTGGACAGAAGGGTGAGGGAGGTCAAGTTCACAGGGGTCTGTCCTGGAGCTGGGAGCATCACAAGGGCGTTCGTGGGCGTTCTGAGTGGCCGGGGCAGAAGGAAAGGGCAGAGGGCCCCGGGGGAAGTGTCACAGGACCACGGAAGGCAGATGGAGCCACTTCAATGTGCTGGTCCTTAGATTCAGCTGAGAACATCCCGAGTGGCTTAGAAAATCTTCCCCGGAATCACCCAGGTAAAAAGTCACTGCTTGGAGCCATATGGGGAAGCCCTCAGATGTCCAGGAGACATTCTTTAGACCAGCTTTATTTCCTTCCGCATTCCCAAAGTCAGCTTCACAGGCCAGGTTTTGATTATGAGGGTATCTAAATGCGCTAGTGTCTATGACGCCACGGTTACTAAGTACTTAGTTCAAATGTTACCTGTTCAGAGCACTGGACAGAGAAACCTGGGAGTTAAGTATAAGCCACTCCTCGTATCTCCAACAATATCAAGGACCCTGTGCTGGAAAAGCTGGAAAGTCAGCAGGAGCCGAAGGCCAGGATGTCTCCTCAGTATCCACCCCTCTCTGAACTCCTCCAGGAGTTCAAACTAAGCCCAGTCTAAGCATATCATAGTGTCAAGTCCCAAACTTCCCAGGCCAGCATCCTGGCATCATCTGGGAACTTGCTGGTAATGAGAAATCTCAGCTCCCACCCCAGGGCCCCTGATTCGGAAGCTCTGGGCCTAGGGCCCAGAAGGTGGTGCTTTCACAAGCCTTCCAGGGGATTTGGCCACACACTGAAGGCAAGGACCAGTGCCTTGGAGCCTAACTGCTTTATCAGGCTTTGGGAGATCCGCCTCTCCATCCCCTTCTGCCTTATCTCTTGGCGGTCCTTCCCTCTTGCATTGGGCACCAGCCAAACTGGGCTACCTTCTGTCTCCCAACACTCCAAGCTATCTTGCTCTTTCCACACTTACTATGCTGTAGATTTTCCTGCCTCTTTACTTGTCTCTTTCCTCAAGTGCAAACTATCTGAGAGCAGGGACTGTATCTTATCCATTGCTGCATATACTCATGACCAGCGTCTACAGCAAGTGATCAAGACAGAACTTGCTGAGTGAATGAACAAATGAGTAAAGACACTCTGGGGGCGCCTGGGTGGCTCAGTCGGTTAAGCGTCTGCTTTTAGCTCAGGTCATGATCCCAGGATCCTGGGATCAAGCCCCGAGTCGGGCTCCCTGCTCAGTGGGGAGCCTGCTTCTCGCTGTCCTCCTTGCTTGTGCTCACTCTCACTCTCGCAAATAAATAAAATCTTAAAAAAAAAAAAAAGACCCTCCCTGGATTCTTTAGACCCTACAGCCTTTAGTGCAAACGCCCCACTTCCCTGCGGAGACCCATCAGGAAGTGGAGCAGGTCTAGGCTTCCCCATCCGTCACCTGTCTGGCGTTCCTCCGGGGTTGGATTATAAAGGTTTTCCCCATCTGTAGCTGGCCTTTTATTACTATGAGTTGATATAAAAAAATGTTTTAAATACTTTATGAGTGTCACATCTAATGACATTTTTGGAACACATTATGTGTTCTCCCAATCGTAGAGACTTTCTGCTAAGGTCTTTATGTGCACGCACACACCTTGGGTTAGCACGAAGTTGCCAAAGGAAATTCATTTACCAGATTCGGTTTTTACTTTGTTGGTTGGTCATTCTGCCATTTTGGGTTATCTTGTGCATTCTCCCGAGAGACTGGAGAACACGTTGTGTTCTCTGAAATGTCACTGCAAGCACACTCCTCCTACAGAATCAGCCCTGGGCTCTTGTGCTGGTGCTTACAGACCTGGTCATACTTCCTACCCACCTGCTGTCGACCTTTCAGGATGAGCGTGTTGAGCATGTTCTCATGAGGAAATCGGCTATTTCTTCAGGCATATTTGATTATAACTGCAATGTATGCACATGTACACTCGCCTATTTGTAAATGACTCTGCAATTTATTCACATTCTCTATTCAGTATGCAATGTGCCCATTGGTCACCTTAATATCTGTGCTGATGCAAACACTCATGAATCTTTCCCCAAGTGTTATATGGAAACAACCAGAAAGCCCCCCACCTTCTTAACATTTCAGAACACATAACAGCTACAAATAGGGGACAGCAGATGTCACCACAAGTCCCACAAATCCTTGGTGCTTTTACTCTCCTCCTGGTCAGATATGGGCTCCTACCTGGGGCCCCCAGCCATGGCACGGGTACAGTATTGCTGTGTGGTTCTCCAGTGGCCCCTGGTCCAAGCAGACGTCTTTCGCCTTGTTGTTTCGAAGCTGCGGAAATAGTCAAGATATCCCCCATCAGAGCTCATGGGCTGGAACTTCTGCTACCCAACCCTTGTCCTGCCATGCCCTGGACCCGATTTCTCGATGCAAAGGCCACATGACCCCGCCCCCATGTAAGGACCAAGGCTCAAATTTGTGAGGTAATCGTTTTCTCAAGAAAGACCAAGTCCTTCAATGGATGGTGTGGGCACCAGCCCTCTGCCTGGGACACCTCCAGCCTCCGCTTATACACAGCTACCCCATCCCCAGCACAAAAGAGGGGCTCAGGGAATGTTTGGACAGAGGTACACACTAGTTACCCACTGGTTATCCAAAGTGGGCCTCGACACCAACACAGGTTTTAATCACCCTGGGAATCATAGGTCAGCTTCTGAAGTCATTACTGACATGGAGGCATCAAAAACAATAATCCAAAAAGCAAACGAAAACCTTGCCATCATGAAAAGCCTTGGTAACATGAAAAGCCTTTATTTATATATTCCAAAAATACTCACTGATGCCTACACTGTGCCAGGCACCATCCTAAGTGTTTGGAATGCATCTGTGGAGGAACAGCCCGAAGTCCCCAAGACAAAATCCTTGAACCCAGCGAGGCACATCTCTTTGGGAACATGGAAGAATTTGTCTAACTGGAACCTCCAGGAGTTCCGTGATTCTGCTTTGGTGTCCATCACACCCACCATGCTGCAATCTCAACCAAGGGGAAAATGCCAATGCTGTTGGTCTTATCCATATATACTCAGCCCTCTCCAGGTTCTATTCACCATGGAAACTAAACTAATCAGGGATAAATCAAGAAGAGAGGCAAGGGGCACTTTGCTTTGGTGTGCTCAAGTTTTGTCTAGGTTCTGACAACTGAGCAGAGCTTTTTTTTTTTTAAATTTTTTATTGTTATGCTAATCACCATACATTACATCATTAGTTTTGGATGTAGTTTTCCATGATTCATTGTTTGTGCACAACACCCAGTGCTCCATGCAGAACGTGCCCTCTTTAATACCCATCACCAGGCTAACCCATCCCCCCACCCCTCTCCCCTCTAGAAACCTCAGTTTGTTTTTCAGAGTCCATCGTCTCTCATGGTTGGTCTCCCCCTCCGATTTCCCCCCTTCATTCTTCCCCTCCTGCTATGTTCTTCTTTTTTTTCCTTAACATATATTGCATTATTTGTTTCAGAGGTACAGAACTGTGATTCAACAGTCTTGCACAATTCATGGCGCTCACCATAGCACATACCCTCCCCAATGTCTATCACCCAGCCACCCCATCCCTCCCAGCCCCCACCACTCCAGCAACCCTCAGTTTGTTTCCTGAGATTAAGAATTCCTCGTATCAGTGAGGTCATATGATACATGTCTTTCTCTGATTGACTTATTTCACTCAGCATAACACCCTCCAGTTCCATCCACGTCGTTGCAAATGGCAAGATCTCATTCCTTTTGATGGCTGAATATTCCATTGTGTATATATACCACATCTTCTTTATCCATTCATCTGTTGATGGACATCTTGGCTCTTTCCACGGCTTGGCTATTGTGAACATTAACTGAGCAGAGTTTTAATGCCTGTTTTTTTTTTTTAAAGATTATAAAAATAATACCATCTTACTGAGATATCTTGAAAAATGCAGAAGTAACAATTGTTCACAATCCTTTCCCACAATCAGTTAATTTTTCCCAATTTTGAGACAATTTAGTTTTGTTCACTTTTGACGGTAATGAGAAACTTTGCATGTAAAGCTTTGTTCCCATTTCAGGTTTTTCTCAAGAAAATAATCTGAGAGGGGCACCTGGGTGGCTCAGTCGGTTAAGCGTCTGCCTTCGGCTCAGGTCGTGATCCCGGGGTCCTGGGATGGAGCCCCACGTTGGGCTCCCTGCTCAACAGGGAGTCTGCTTCTCCCTCTCCCTCTGACCCTCCCCCCTGCTCTCACTTGCTCTTTCTTCCTCTCTCAAATGAATAAATAAAAAAATCTTAAAAAAAAATCTGAGAACTGGGATTACAGTAGCAAAAAGTATGGATCCCTTAATGTTCTTAAAACATGCTGTCTGATTGCTTTCTGGAAACTTTGAACTAATTTCTATTCCCATCCACAAGATACGTAAATAAATTACTAGTCCTGAGTTTCACCATTTAAAAACATTGTGTTGGTCAAAGTACACAAACTTCCAAACCTAGATTTTGGGGAACCTCATGTAGAGTATGGTGATTACAGCCAATATTACATACTCAAATTGCTAAGTGGATAGATCATCTTAAATGTTCTTACCACAAAAAAGAGATGGTAATTATGGGATGTAATGGAGGTGTTAGCTAACTCTATGGCAGTAACCACTTTGTAATATGGAACTGTATCAAACCAACATGTTGAACACTTTAAGCTTATAAAATGTTATATGTCAATTATATCTCAATAAAGCTGGAGGAGAAAAAAAAGAAAGCTGCTCGGAAGAAAAATTCTAAAGAAATTGGTGGAGTACTGTTTTCAACCCAAGTTTCCAAAAATTTGTGCAGAGGGGTAGAAGTGATGAATCAGACATGTTGCACAACGAGTCCCAAGCAATGATCTCCAAGGAACTATAAAGCCACCTTAGGAGCCCCGCACCGTATTTTAGTTCTTTCTTAGATGCTTTGAGGAAATGTTCATTGTTAATGCCTTCAGTGATGCAGAGGATAAATTACATGGAAAAATTCAAACAACTTTTGAGTCAAAAAGTAATTCAGAAGAGTTAAGATGTTGAAAGCAATGAAATCTTAGAAATACCTCTACCAATGTACTTTGCTTATATTTCCTTTTTATGTCTGTACAACAGCAACATGATAAAATGTGCCTAATGGAAGCCTAATGAGGCTTTTAAAATAAGTATAAAATAAAAATTACAGGTAATAAAAAATATTATGTTGAGAGGTGAAGAAAGACATCTTGCTTTTATGAATTTACAATTAATAGTAAATTGGAATGTTTCATGTTTAGCAATTATTTCCCTTTTTGAGAATTATCTGTTTATTTCCCTATTGGGATCTCAAGTGGTTTTACTGTAGATTTGTAAGAGCTCTTTATATATTAAGGACATTGTTTTTAAGGCATATTCGTTCCATATAATAATTTCAGAATGCTAGCCTTTTAAATTTTGTTTCTGATGTTTATGCAAATAAGTCTATTATTCAGGGACTTAATAAACATTTATGGAGGGCCTGCTACATGCCTGGGACTGTGCTAAGTTTAAGGAATGCAAAGATAAACAAAACAGTCCTTGCCCTGAAATAGTCCATGGTCTGGAGAGTTAGACAAAAGGAGAGCTGGTACCATACTGAGTTTGCCGGGACAGCAAGGAGAACACCCTCACCCCATCTGCAGGTTCAGACACTAAGAAGACGGACTTGTAAGCCAAGGGTAAGTGGAAATATTGCTGGAAATGTTCTAGTTTTTACCCAGGTAGTTTTTCACTTTATATTATTATGCTACACATGTATGCTTTATGCATATGTGTATTGTCTTTCACATAAATAACAGTAAAAGAAAAAAAGACGAATAAAACCAAACTAGGGGTCTTCAGGCCACAAGGAGAATATGAGTCAACCATGGAATGTGAGCAAAGGATTTGGGGGTGAATGTTTTTGTGCACACCGAGTTGCCTTTACATGTGGAAAAGCAATTATCTCATACATGGGAGAGTCAAGATATCAAGTATCCACATGTCTTTCTTTAAAAATTATTTTAATACAATCCAGCTAATAGAGGTAGATAAACATTTAAAAATCAAGGGAAATGAAAAACAAATGATCCAGTCAAAAAATGGGTAGAAGACACAAATAGACATTTTTCCAAAGAAGACATCCAGATGGACAACAGACACATGAAAGGATGCTCAGTATCACTCATCATCAGGGAACTACAAATCAAAGCTATGAGATATCACCTCATACCCATCAGAATGGCTAAAATTAACAACACAAGAAACAACAAGTGTTAGTGAAGATGCGGAAAAAGGGCAACCCTCCTGCACTGTGGGTGGGAATGCAAACTGGTGCAGCCACCCTGGAGAACGGTTTGGAGGTTTCTCAAGAAGTTAAAAAATAGAACTACCCCATGACCCAGCAATTGCACTACTAGGTATTTACCCAAAGACACAAAAATACAGATTCAAAGGGGTACATGCACCCTGATGTTTATAGCAGCAGCATCAACAACAGCCACACTGTGGGAGCAGTCCAAGCGTCCATCGACTGATGAATGGATAAAGAAGATGTGGTATTTACTCAGCCATCAAAAAGAATAAAATCTTGCCATTTGCAAAGACACGGATGGAGCTGGGGTGTATTATGTTAAGTGAAATAAGTCAGTCAGAAAAAGACAAATGCCATAGGATTTCACTCGTATGTGGACTTTAAGAAACAAAACAGATGAACATAGGGGAGGGGGGAGAAGAGAGAGGGAGACAAACCCTAAGAGATTTAATGATAGAGAACAAACTGAGGGCTGACGGAGGGAGGTGGGTGGGGGATGGGTTAGATGGGTGATGGGTATTAAGGAGGACACCTGTTATGATGAGCACTGGGTGTTGTATGTAAGGGATGAATCACTGAATTCCATTCCTGAAACCAATATTGCACTGTATGTTAACTAACTAGAATTTAAATAAAAATTCAAAGAAAAAAAATCAAGGGAAAATGACTTTCTGTCTAAGTGGGTGTAGGCACCATTATTGTTGTGTGAGGCAGAAACACTGGGACTGACACCCACTCAAAGGTTCCTGCCTAGCTTTGCAACTGTGCTGGGGTCTGTGTGTGGCCAAAAGAACGAGGAGCATTATAACCATTAAAATATAATTGTCTGAAGAATCACAAATTTTGTCACTGAAATGAATTTAACTGAAAAGCTATTCTGAAAGGTATGAAATGTAAATAAAGTAAAATAATGTTTGCATCTAAAATCCCAGTTAATGTTAACAAAGACTGAGAAGTCGATGAAGCCGTCGGGAGAAAGTATGTTAATGTTCTCGTATTAATACCGCTTGACCTTTCATTATGGAGACTCAGAGATGAATTTTTTAAAAAAACATTAGTGCAATTGCTGGATCGTAGGGTAGATCTATTTTTAGTTTTTTGAGGAACCTCCAAACTTCTCCACAGTGGCTGCACTAGCTTGCATTCCCACCAACAGCATAAGAGGGCTCCCCTGTCTCCTCAACTTCGCCAACACCTGTTGTTTCTTGTGTTGTTGATTTTAGCCATTCTGATGGGTGTGAGGTGATAGCTCATTGTAGTTTTGATCTGTATTTCCCTGATGATGACTGATGGTGAGCATCTTTGCATTCCTAGGCATTTACCGAATGAATACAAAAATACAAATTCAAAGGGATACATGCACCCTGATATTTATAGCAGCATTATCTAAATAGCCAAATTATGGAAACAGACCAAGTGTCCATTGGCTGATGAATGGATCAAGAAGATGTGGTATATATACAATGAAATATTATTCATCCACAAAAAGGAATGAACTCTTGCCATTTGCACTGATGTGTATGGAGCTAGAGAGTATAATGCTGAGCGAAATCAGTCAGTGAGAGAAAGACAAATACCAGATGATTTCACTCATATGTGGAATTTAAGAAAAAAAAAAAAAACAAATGAGCATAGAGGAAAAAAAGAGAGAGAGGCAAACCAAGACAGACTATAGAGAATAAACCGATGGTTACTGGAGGGGAGAGGGGTGGGGGGAGCGGTGAAATAGGTGACTGTGGTTAAGGAGCCCATTTGTCATGATGAACACCCAGGGTTGTATGGAAGTGTTGAATCACTAAATTGTGCACTCAAAACTAATATTACACTGTATGCTAACTGCAATTTAAATAAAAACCTAACAAAAAAACATTACCATAATGCAATTAAGAACAAGACATACACAATTCACGTGACTAGAAAGATTTTTTAAAGCCAAAAAACAAGCAAGCTAAAAACTTGGGAAAGAGCAAGGAACATTAAACCCAGAAATATTCATTGGCCTGGGGAAAGACTCTCAAACAGAATTGTACATGAAAAACGAAGGACATAAATTGCAAATATAGTACGATATTCACTCTGCCTTCCTTTTTCCCACTGCTCGGGGGCCTGGTGTGGTGAAAAGAACCAGTAGGAGTGAGTGTCAGAAATAAAGTTGTCCAAATAATGGCAAATTTTGTTACCAAACTGAATTTGATTAGTTTGATTTCTTTCATTTAATGTTATAGTCCATATGAAATCTATTTTAGCATATGGAACTCAGCAAGCAGAGAAGGAGTAATAGAGGCAAATGCCCTAAAATGTTAACATGGATCATATCTGGGAATTGGGATTTGGAATAAGTTTTGTTTCATCTTTTTATTTTCTATAGAGTGTGTGCATTGAATTTATTACTTAAAAGAGAGAGAGAGATTTGCAAAAACAAAAGTCTTCTCTCCTCCAAAAATCAGACCATGATCTCTATGTTGACTCCATGGTCACCCCATTGTTCAGCTCCAGAGATGTCATTTACACTGTCCTTCATGTGCATGGCAGGCCCTGGAGCTGTTCAGTGCACAGCCTGTGGAACTGTGCCCTTGCCATCTTCTTGAATTTTCCCATTTTTATTCTTTGTTTTTTAATACTTTTTTTCTAACTATAATATTATCATATAAACATCAGCAATAATTGGGAAAGCATGACAAAGTACCACCAGAAAGACTGCCTGTCTCGCTGACAGAAGTAACCACAACTATCAACTCCATTTCCCCATTGCTATTTTCCTACTTGCTTCCAATCTAAAATAGTAGCCAATCCAATTTTATAATCCTTTTTTTTTTGTTAAGAGAGAGAGAGAGTGTGCATGTATGTGCTCGCACGGGGGGGGGGGCGGGCAGGGGGAGAGGGCAAGAAAGAATCTCATGCAGGTTTCAAGTGCAGAGCCCTAAACAGGGCTTGATCTCACAACCCTGAGATAATGACCTGAGCAGAAATCAAGAGTTGGATGCTCAACTGACTAAACCACCCAGACTTTTTGCTTCTTAAGAATTGTAGCAGGGCTGCCTGGGTGGCTCAGTCAGTTAAGCTTCTGCCTTCGGCTCAGGTCATGATCCCAGGGTCCTGGGATCGAGCCCCGCATCGGGCTCCCTGGTCAGTGGGGAGCTTGCTTCTCCCTCTTCCTCTGCCTGCCACTCCCCCTGCTTGTGCTCTCTCTCTTTTTCTGTCAAAAAATAAATAAAATCTTAAAAAAAATTATATCAACATTTTTCTCATGTCATTAAAGTTTTGTACACATCTTTTAAAATGGCTGCAAAATACTTCAAACTATTAGTATGGTATATTTAACTAACTTTCAAGTTAGATTCAAAATTTTTGGTCCCCCCAAAAAAAAGATGAACAATTACTCTCAAATCTTTGTCCTCATTTCAAATTATTTGCTTGGGATAAGAGTGGAGATGAAAGTGTGACTATCATTAAGACTTTTAATACATGTGGTTCAAATTGCTTTTTAAAAAGCTTGTTTCAATTTACACTCTCACCAGAGGATTTGTGGTTTTTCATATAACCAAGATCTGGCTGGCAGAGCGCCAACATATATTCCAAAAGTGAATCTTCGTTTATTTGGAAGAAGAAAAAAACCCTACCTCAATGTATTTTAAGACGTATTTTAATTTCTTTGATGATGAAATCCATGAAAATTTTTCATGTGTTTTCCAACCATTTGTGTTTCCTCTCGTACTTTATTTTTCTTTGGGGATGTTTTATTTTATTTAAATTAATTATTAAAATTTAAATCAGTTCACAGAGCTCATGATATATTAACTGTATTATCCATTCATCTACACTATTTATGGCATACATACTTCTAGTTTGACATACAGTGTCTCTATTCAGTTGATGTATAGATTATTTTAATATTTATAAGCTGAGATCCATTATCCATTTCCTTCGCATTTTCTTCCAGGGCTTTCATTCTTAGAAAGCTCTGGCCCTTTCAGAGATCAGATGCACACGCATTTCCGTATGGTTCTATTATGGTTTCTTTTCTTTCATTTAACTCTGTAGTTCATCTGAAATACCCTTCAGGATATGGTGAGCTGTAAGAATTTAAATTGTTTTCTTCTCCACAGAGCTAGGCAATTCACCCAACTGTCTTACAAATAATCCATTCACTGCCTGTTATTTCTCGAGGACTCCTTTTGTTTGATCTTACTTTGATAACCCAAAAACCCCCACACCATGCTTTTGTTTGGAACAAGAAAAGACAAAGCAATTTGGACCTGTTAGTTGTCACTGCTGGGTACCAGCTACTGTCCCAAATCTTCCCCACAGACCTGTGCAGTGGATTCAGCCTTCACAGGTCCCTAATCTTCACACATCCCTAATCATTATATAGACTGCCCTCACGCAAGACACATGCTTCCCATTCCAGACTCCGGCTCAGGAGGGACACCTCGCCCACACCCCCCATGGTTTAACCGGCAGCTGATTTACTTCCTATAAAAGGCATCAGGCACAAAGTAGGAAAATACACAGTTATAAAAAAAGGGAACACTCTAATTCTTAGAGAGCCTTCTTAGCTTCAGCCTGGTTGTCATAGGGCAGCTGCAGGCAGGCCTGGGAAGAAGCCCAAATGCTGCAGCTAGTGGGTGTCTCCACTGGGTCCAGTGCAGCTGGCTGCCTGTGCCCTGGCCTGACTCTATGCCAATGATTCCTTGTCTAAACACACAACGCAAGGAGGCAACAAGGCTTATGTACAACCATGTTCTCAGCAGGGGTGCTGATATTTTAAAAATGGAAACAACATAAATGTCTATATTTTCAAGCAAAACACAGCATACACAAAGGTAGCATCATACATAATAATAATTAATGTTGCAGAAATGACACAGGAAAATATTCTTTGTAGAGCATTAATATTTCAAATTATTATGCATGTGTATACCATGGCTTTAGTAATACATACATATAGATATGTTAATAAAAAGCATGTATGTGTGAATATTAAAAAATGTGCACACACACACATGCACAGAGTAAAGACCCTACATCAAACTGTACATATTATCTAGAAAATCAGAATGCCTATGTCCAAAGCTGGCTTCATGACTCACAGGCTGAGACCTTAGGTGATTTATTTACTTCATCTAAGTTTCAGCTTCCTGATCAACAAAATGGAAATAATACTTCTACCTCATAAGGACAGGGTAAAATGAGTTCATATGTGAAAAGCACTTAGAATAGTGCTGGCACATCAAAAGCACTCTGCAAGTGTTGACTGCTATTCTTATTATTTTCAAAATTTTCTAAAATGCATATTTATGGCATTTGTAATCAGAGAAAAGTCAATCTGTTGTAATGTCTAGAGAGGTGATGTCATCTCAATCTCATCCTAGAAAATATAAAAGCATCTACCCTTTTGTTGGTGACAACGGGCTCTGATCCCCAGCACGGAGCAATGGACAGCTCCAGTCACTGCCTGTCTTTATATACAACTTCCTGCTCTATGTCCCACTTACAGGTCCCAGGGAACCTCAAAATCAGAATGTCCCAAACAGAACTGATCATGTACTCCATACCCTTTGGCAGAACAGGCCACCAGAGCCTTTGGTCCACACCCCCACTGTAACATTTATTATGCTCTCCCCCCACCAGCTGGTGAGAGCCTTGCTTCCAGGTCCTGCACCTCCAAAACCACTCTTGAATGAATGAATGAATGAATGACTCTATTCTCTATTTTCCCCCCATCAAAGCAGTCTCCAGCCTAAGGCATAGCTATCCAAGCTGACAGCATGTATGCATGGTCTTAATTACCTCCCCGTATGCAATGGTGTTATTGTATCTTCTCATTTCTGGGTACACGTGGTCCAGGTACCATTGGAAATTCTTACACTTTAAACTTTTCCTCAAGGCTCTTCTTTCGGAGACATCACCTATATCAATTCCCGGATTCTGAAAGTAGAGATAAGCAAGGAACATTTGGGACGGGGGAATCCTGGCCAGAGGAGAGGACAGGTGGCCTTCAAAGAAACCATCAGGGAGAAACCTCAAGTCCCGCACGCTTGCTTAGAAAGTAGGTTTAAGGGGACTCACTTGATCATAGAGCCCCAAGCTAGACCGCTGTCCCCTGAGTGCAGCTAGCAGCCCCCAAAGTCAACCATCCTTGTCACCACACGAAAGGGACCCTGGGACACACAGATGTTGACAACCTACGTACCCAGCTCCGTCTCTCCCGCACATCCTCAGCAACTCTCAGAGCCAATTATTAGAGGAATTATTTGATTAAGACAAGGAAATAAATGCCTATAACCACCTCCTGTCTTTCTGCTCCCTACAAGTGTGCTTTCCCCCTTTGCTGGCTCTTTGTGAAGTTCATTATACACAGAAGTGAAAATAATTTTCCATGGCAAAGCTTGTAATGATGATCTAATGAATAATTCACTCTGCTTTTACAGAAATGAACCTGTAATGGGCTGCCGTGTGCTGACAGGGGAAAATAGAGTAGCTGAAATATGACTCCACAGACTCTGCTACAAGATGGCGGTGGCCCAGGAGGGACGGGGTGCTGTCTCTACAATGGCGGGCAGCCAGGCAGCAACTTGGGGGCCAGGGAGAGTTCACATTATTCCATTAAGATTTCTTCTTTCAACAGCCAAATGGTGATTTTAAAGGAAAATCCCTTTAAATGTAAAACTTTTAAGACCCAAAGGCAATCCTGGACAGTGATATCTTAACTCTTGGTTTTAACATGCTTAAGCATAACAAAAGAGAATGGCCATTGCTGAAAAGCCCAGGAGGGTACTGCTGGCATCAGGGACCAGAGGTTGTCTGGAGAAAGCACTGGGACAGAGCCAGCAGCCTTGAACTCTTATGACTGAGTAACAATGCCACTGTAGGTCACAACTTCTCACCCACAAGCAGGAATGACAATACCTATTGTGCTGATGTCCACAGGGCTGTGGGGAGAGTCGAATAAAGATGTGAATTTGCATCCCTGCCCCGCCATATGCTATGGGTAGGACGTTAAGCAAGTCATGTTTAACCTCCCAGAGCTTCAGTTTGCCCATCTGTAAAATGGACGGCACATAGGTCCAGGTCAAGCTAGCATTTATTGATCCCTTAATATTTGCTATGCTCTGTTCTAAGCCTTATATTTATCTTCATGAGAATGTAGAAATGCTCAGTGTTAACAATCCCTGTTTTACAGATGATGAAACTGAGGCATAGAAAACTATGTCAGGAGGTTGTTATGGGGGCTAAATGAGATATTGCAAATAAGGAACTTGCCAAGCACCAGGGACACAGCAAGGACTCAGCAAGTATTACCTATGTTTATATAAATAATCATGTGTAGAATCACTTCTGGCTTAACACCTATAAAGTGCTGCATGGCAGTAAGGGACTGTCAATGCTTTAGAACATTATTTCAATAACTGTAACGATATGATAAACATTCTTCACTTTTATTCTCTTTATCTATAATTCTTCCACATATTCAACTGCATTTCTGCTGCTCTGGGCTCCAGTCTCCTGAAACACAGGGGCTGCCAATTCTCAGTGGGAACAATTCCAGGCAACTCTCTCAGGGCATGGCTGAGGGTGCTGGTCAGCCCACTGTGCTGTGGACCTAAGTACCTATAATGAGCATTTCAGGACTCAGAACTTAAACTGAGTACTCTAGTACTTAGATTGGGTACCTTAGTACTTACTACTTAAGCAAGTACTTTAGATTTAGTTTTCCCAATCACCCTAGGAAAGAGGACTTGCTATTATCGCTATTTTTAGGCAAGGAACCTAAGGGACAGAGGTGATAAATGGATTTGTTCAAGACTGCATAACGAGTAAGTGGTAGAGCAGGATTCCAACCAAGCTAGTGTACAGCCACCATGCAATACTCCTGTAGGGCTTCAGTATTCTGGGCAGGATATGGAGGAGACTTAAAGAGTCATGTAAACAGTAGGGGCCTATGTCTTGGGGGCAGCTGGAGGTCCAGGGGAGGGCACAAAGTCAGAGCAAATGATGGGGGCCTGTACCCAGACCTTTGCTCGAGAGTCTCCTGGATACAATGCTTGTTCAGGAGCAAGGCACTCGGATTACTAGAACACGGCTGGGATTAACACAACAAGATCCTCTACTCTTTGTAAAAGAATTTTGAGATCTCCACTGTGCCAGTCCCCATGTAAAGTAGGGGTTCTACCACCTGGAGGTCTGCAAAACCCCTCAAAACACTCTTATAATTTTTGCAAGTGTAAGCATCTTTCTGGGGAGGAACCGTCAACTGATTAAAGGGATCAGTGACCCGTCAAACCAAAGACCACTGGTCCAGGGTGATGGGGAATGCTGCGCCCCTTACCTCTAGTGGCAGGTTCCACGCTATGTACACGTGAGACTTGTAATCATCCATCCAGACCTCCGCAACCCGAAGGGCATTCCTCTTGGTGTAGAAACCAATGTTGCTGTTGTAAGGCTTCTTCTTCCGCTCGATGTGGGCCACTCGTGAGCAAGGCAGGACCTCCATGCTGCCCCCGCAGAGCCACACCTGGAGGCACAAGGACTTTATCAGTTGGACAGAGAAATTCTTAGAGGCCACTGCCCCTCCCCAAGGCCCCAAGGCAATGGTCAGGAGACTTATCATGAGTGAGAAATACATTCTAATGTATTTCAGGGTTTGTCTGTTACTGCAATGTAGATTAACCTAAACTGGATAAAAGGTGTCAAAGAATTTTTATAGATATAATAGTTTAGGATGTTAAAATAGGGCTCTGGGTAACAGAGGACAATTAACCTAAGGTACCCCTGGTGATGCATGGGTTTTCTTAAGTTCTCAGTAGTGAACAATTGGCCCCCGTGGAGGTTTTCTTTCCCACCTGCTGAAGCTATGCCTTGCAGACCTAGAACAGAAAATTCAAACTGAAAAACAACCCATCTTTATTCATATCAGCACAAAGTATACAACAGTCTACTTATGCATTGTTAATAGACTCTATTTTGGAGTCCTAAGAGCACAGATGCCCAGCCTTCTGGAAGCATTTGCCCCAGTGTTATCATGTACAGGCATCACTTGTTATTGCTGGAATATTCAGGTGGAAGGCTGAAATGGCAGTTGCCTTGAGGGATGCACAAGCCCAGGGAAATGACACTTGCCAGTCTCTGCATGGGCATGGCAGACATCCAGGCTCAGAAGGCCTTGCTTGTTGGGGAAAGTTGAACTACCCAATTTCTCTCAGTCCCAGGAAAAATAAAGCATTTCTGATTGTCAAGAAGGACTACTTTGTGGAAATAAACTTCCTGGTCCTGGTGGGGAGAGAGGACACAGAGAGGTTTCAGGGACCTATGCTACTGTCCTGCCATGAGGATCCTGTATATTCTCCATAAATGAGAGTGTGCTGGTGAGCTGACCCAGTCAGCACAGACAACGTTGCTTGTCCCAACCTGGGATACTTCAAGCCACCTCTACCTTTAGTCTCCCAGGTCCCCTCCTCCAGGATATTGGGACCCTCTTGCAAGTTTCCACATGTGTGTGATCTTCTGTTTCTACTTCCCAACTCTGGCTGCACCACAGGGAAATGATACAGATGGAAAATTCTCCCCATAACCATGAATCCTCATCTTCAAGGAGGAGACTGTGAGCTAAGAGACTGGTAGACAGTGGGTGGTCCAGAGTAGTTTGATTTGGGACCTGACAAGTAGGTGCCCCCATGGGTTGGCATGACAGTTGCTGACAGTGGAAGGAAGCCAAGTCAGGGAGGCAAATATGGATAAAGGCCTATGGGGAATAGGGGTAAGAGACCTTACAGGGCAAAACCCGGTGGCTAAATTTCCAGGGGTGGGCAATATGCAAAGATACAGAGTTGCACAGGTATGCAGCATTGGGCAGTTTCGAGATTCAAGGAATGAATGGAAAGACATCCCATGTTCATGGATTTGAAGACCTAATGTTGTTAAGATGGCAATACTTCCCTAATTGATTTAAAGACTCAACACAATCCCCATCAAAACTCCAGATGGCTTCTTTGCAGAAATTAACAAACTGAACCTAAAATCCATGTGGAAATACAAGGGACTCAGAAAACCTTGAAAAGAACAAAACTGGAGGACTTCCACTTCTGATCTCAAAACGTACAACAAAGCTACTATAATCAAGACAGTGTGGTGCAGGCATAAGGACAGACAAGAGGATAGAATCAAGAGTCTAGAAATAAACCCTCACATTTATAATTGACTGACTTTCAACAAGAGTGCCAAGACAATTCAATGGGGGGAAATAGTCTTTTCAACAAACTGTGCCAGACAGTATGCCAAGGAAAGAATTTTTACCACCCACCTCACAACATATACAAAAATTAACTTGAAGAGGATCAAAGACCTAAATGTAAGAGCAAAAACTGTAGAATTCTTAGAAGAAACCGTAAGGGCAAATTTTCATGACCTACGATTAGGCAAATGTTTATTAACTGATGAATGGATAAACAAAAATGGTATATCCATACAACAGGAATATTATTTAGCAATAAAATAAATAAAACACTGACACATGCTACACTATGGATGAACCTTGAAAACATTATGCTAAGGGAAAGGGGCCAGTCACAAAGGACAGTATATTACATGATCCCATTTATATGAAATGTCCAGTATAAGAAAATCCATAAAGAAAGAAAACTGATGGTTGCCTGGGGTTGGAGGAAGGTAGAGTGGCCAGTGCCAGTGGGTATGGGGTTTCCTTTTAGGGTGATAAAAATGTTCTGATATTGATTGAGGTGATCACTGAACAACTCTCTGAATATACTAAAAACCACTGAGTTGTACACTTTAAGTGGGTGAGTTGTAATGGTATGTGAATAGCTCAACAAAGCTGTGACAAAAATAAATAGGTAGATGGATAGATAATTCCACAGAGAGATGGGAAAAAGGAGATTCAATGGATAGATTCCAGTTTGGGGGGCTAAGGAGAAGTGATGCAGGCCAAAGCCGAGTTCTATGAAGACCAGTTTCTGAGCAGGGACCACAGGTGCAGGCGTATGAAGGGCCTTAGCAAAAGCCAGAAACCCAGTCACAAGAATGGAGGTGCCAGGTGGGAACAGAACCCACAGGCAGGCCGAGTTGGTGCCAGTCTTCTGTAAGCAGTCCAGACCAAGGTCAGGATAGTCCAAATTATTCCAGATTGTCTTTGGGGGTACGACTAGGCTCACAAGGGGTGTCAGGTGGCCTTCCTTGCTATGGGTGGGTTGAGAGAACAGAGGGGCCAGGTCAGACCCCAAGCCTCTTGAACAAGAGTGGGAGATGGTGTGCCAGGCTGGGAGGCAGGCAGCACAGCATGTCTGTCCTGTGTGACAGGGACACTGACTTCCTGTCCTGGGCTCTGCCATGTGGATACCAGTTGGCACACTCAGTGGACACCAACTCAGAGCCACTTAGCTCTTCCTGTATGGTCTGGGGAGAGGCAAGGGGCTGTCAGACTGTTTAGTGTCTTGATGGTACAGCCCTCTGCTGGATCCAGAATTGGGCGCTGGCCCAGATGCTGGTAACATCATCACAGACCCCTTCTGCCTGCACCACATTCCTGTTACCATCCTGTGCCTGCCTGGCTCTGGTATACACCTCAGCCTGTCACCTCCAGTGACTTAGACTGGTTTTAGGTCATAAGCATGAGCAACCAGCAGCCACACATCTTGTATGAGACCGAAAATGACATCACTGAAACACTCACACTGTAAAGTACTCTGGAAGTGTCAGACAGAAGAGGTGATTCAAAGTGAAAGAAAGAGAGAGAGAGAGAGAGAGAGAAGGAAGGAAGGAAGGAAAAAGGAAAAGGAAAAGGAAAAGGAAAAGGAAGGGAAAGGAAGGGAAGGGAAGGAAAGGAAAGGAAAAGGAAGGAAAGGAAGACAAGAAAGGAGAGAGGGAGGGAAGGAGGGAGGAAGGAAAAACAGAGAAGAAGGAAGAGACACATAAATACCCAGTAGGTGTGGGAAGCAAACTAAGCCCAGTCCCTTGGGCCCTGAGGGACAGCCCCAGCCCTGGAGTAGGTCCTGGGAGCTCCCCTCTGCTCTACCTTTCCCCCATCCTCCACTTCTGCAGACCCTCCCCTCCAGAGGTGAGTGTCTTCACTCTGCCTGCTCCAGAACCTAGGACCAGCCAAATCCTTACAACCAAGCACCAAACATCAAGTACCTCATGAAATCCTCAAAGATGAGGAAAACTGAGGACTCAAGAGGTTGATTAAGTTGTTTACAATTCACAGTCAGTAAGTGCGGGATCCACAACCACAACCTAACCACATGCCATACCAGCATGCCGGCTCTTACTTGGTGGGCACCGCAGCTCGACCCCTGCAATGCAGGGGGAGCTGACCTGTGGCCATGGGTCCTCCAGCATTTCCTCAGCCACAGCTTGCACCTCCGACCTGCCCTGTAGCCAGGGTGAGTGAGGGGGGCAGGATGGCACCAACGATACCCTCAAGGTTAGGGGTGTCATTGTGAGGGGAGTCAAGGTTAGCTTCCTGCCACACGAAGCCATCTGGTGGTGTGGCACTGCAAGGGGAACTGGAAGGAGCCAGTGAGTTGAGTGATTCTCAATTCTCGGGAGGCTCTGCTCCAAGTTGACAGGAGTGGTCACAGCAGAGCTCATGGGTTGGCCCTAAGTGTCGATAAGTTGATGTGGAGTGTGCCCATGGTCAATGACTGAGTGCAGACAGTAGAAGTGACGTTTTTCAAGAAAGTGGACTGAATACTTCAGACAAAGACCAACAGTGTGAGCTAAGGCAACTGCCGAGGTCTATTCCAGAGGATTGCTATTCACCTAGCCTCCTACTCTACCTGAGAGGTATGAAAGCAAAAGGGTGGCTCCCTAAACAGGGAGTGATCTAGTTTATCCTTCTCCCAGACATAACCACTAGGTACATGTGTCCCGAGTACAGCTGATCCCAAGGAAGGATGACCATTACTATTTATCAGCCCAAATGGTGAGTCCTACAAAGACTGGATGAAATGATACCAAAGGGAAATGAGTAAGAAGGTGAGGATGAAAGACTAACTGGTACATCTCTGATGCCAAGGTGGAAGAAGGGGGGAGCAGGCCCTTTATATGGGCTGAAATCGGCCAGGAAGACAGCACACTCCAAGCCCTGGGATCAGTTCTGGGGGTGCAGAGAAGCCATGGTGTGGCTCTTGGTGACCCTTTGCCTGGGAAGTGGGGAGGTGACCATCAGGAGGTGTGGTAACTCCAGGAACAAGTATTAATTACTTTATTCAACCAGAAAATTCCACTCAGAGCCTACTTTCTAGCATAAGAATGACATAGGGAGTGTCAACAGACAAGTTGCTCCTTGTTCTCATGAAGTTGATGGTCTTGCAAGGGAAACACACTAATTAAATTATCACAGGTAGATGTGCACTCTCAGAAATGAAGCTAATTCCTATGAAGGAAAGCAACACAGTGCTGGAAAAACTAGCATTCAAGAGAGGGATGTGGCCCATAGGCTCAGAGAAAGTATCCCTGACATGGGACAGGTAAGGTGAAATCAGAAGGCCTAGACTGAGCTAACCTGGTTAAAGAAGTGGGCGAAGTGGATGAGAGCTCAAGCACAGGGGCAACCAGGACAGGTGCAGTGGCCTTGCGTAGGGGGAGCCTGGGGTGGTGGGCTGGGTTCAAGATGGCTGCAACAATCCCTCCCATGCTCCTTTCCATCAAAGGGTTAGGTCTACTTTCCATTCTCTTGGATCTAGGCTACCCTTAAGACTTTCACTGATGAATAGAAAGCACTAGAAGTGATGTTTCACACTTTCCAAGGCCAGGCCTTAAGAGGGTTTACAGTTTTCACTTTCTCCCTCATGGGATCCTGAGTCCACCAGGCTATAAAGAAGCTGCGGATGAAAGGCCATGGGGTGAAGGGGGTCCGGCCTGGACTTTCTCATGTGCCTTGGGCCTCAGCTGGACCATACACCTCCAGCCAAGCCACTGACTGATCACCTATGCGTGAATGAGCCCACCAGTGCTGTGAAGAGCAGAAGAACCATCTAGCTGATCCCAGCCCAAACCGCCAGACTCCAGAATTGCGAGCAAATCAACTGTTCTTCTAAGCCACTGAATTTGAGTGTACATAAACAACTGACTTAAGTGGAATATTCAAGAAACTGAAAGAACAGCCATGTGGCTGTATCTCAGAGCAGGGGTAGAAGAGGGGAGAAGACCCTGAAATGAGGCTGGGTGGGGAGGCAGGGCTCCTACCAGCCGGGCCTATAGACCACACTGAGGAAACTGATCTTTGTTCTAAATGAGAAGCCACTGAAAGATACGAATTTGAAAGTCATGCTAGCTGAAGTGTGGGAAACAGGTCAGTAGCAAGGAGAGGGGAGACAGAGGAGGCAGGAGGGTCTTACTGTCATCCTGGGGAGAAATGCTGGTAGCTCTGGCTAGGGCAGTGAAATAGAAACTGAGGTTGACAGATTTAAGCTTTTTAATGGCAAAATCTTGAGCAATGGGTTGGATTTGGCAGAGACGAAGGACCAAGAAGGACTCCTAGGTTTTCTGCTTGTGCAGCCGGACATAGTGTGGAAGCATCACGTCCTGGGCCAGAAAGCCTGCTCAAGGCTACCCAGGCCTCTGGAGGCAAAAGAGCATCACAAGAACACATCCTTCCTGCTTTGGACAGTGATGCCCTGGAAGAACAAGACACGAGGAGAAGGATGTCAATGAGTGCGAATGATTTCTGATTTCCCCACCAGTGCTCCAGAGAGAGGGTCTTCAAGGGCATGCTGGCTTAATTCCATCTTTTGATGCATTTCATTCATTCAACTCATGTTGTTTCATAAATATTTCAACAGCTCATTAGAGTCCTAAAGACGATGGAAAGTATGTCATCGGACAAGGCAAAAGTTGTTATTTCCAGAATTTACGCCCGGATCTCAGCCTGTCTCCTGGTCTCCCTGAATGTTCTCCGTACTTCCCAGGGTCTCAAGTCTTCCCTTCAAGCCAGGATGAGAAGCTGGTCCACATCGCTGGTACCCGAACCTGGTTGTGCCTCCAAATCACCAAGGGAGTGCTTTAAAATTACAAATGCCTGGGTCCCAACCCAGACCTATGAATCACATTCTCCAGGGAGGAGCTGAGGTACTACTGGGTGTTTAAAGGCATCCCTTATGTGTAGCCAGGTTTGGGAACCACAGGCCTAAAGTCATTTAATATCTATCCTGGGTCTATGGTTTTATGATTGAGGCCAAGAGAAGTGATGATGTGCCTGGCCAAAGCTCAGAACACTGGGTCGTGGTTCCAGAGATGTTGGGAAGAGGTACTGCTCGGACCACACTCTCCCCAGTGCTTCTATCACCAAGGAGCCTGGTCAGGAAGGGGGCAAAGTGAGGAAGCCAGAAGTCACTGCTTTGACGGAGGTGAGGAGCTGTGGAGGAGGCCAGGAGCTAAAGCCAATGTGGCTGGTTCATTTATATCACCTATTGTAGGCAGTGGCCTCTAAACAGTTTTGATATACGTTCTCATCTGGAAAAAAACAGTTGAAGCCCATCCTCCAATCTATTGACTTTGTCCATTTTTTAAAAATTTAAATTCAATTAGCCAGCATAGAGTACATCGTTAGTTTTTGATGTAGTGTTCATTTATTCATTAGTTGCGTATAACACCCAGTGCTCATCACATCACATGCCCTCCTTAATGCCCATCACCCAGTTACCCCATCCCCCCACCAACCTCCCCTTCCACAACCCTCAGTTTGTTTCCCAGAGTCAAGGATCTCTCATAGTTTGTCTTTATCCATTTTAAATTATATGCACGTGCTATCGTACTACTAGATTTTACAGATGATAAGTGTATACAGAAAGACATTTGAAATTATATAGAAATGGAGTGCTAATATATTTCTCTTGGACTCCAGCGGATTATCTTGTGTGTCTGGCTTTGGTAACCACTACAAGAATTCAAATATTCAAGGTCTAGTTTTATTGCACCATTTTTAGAAGCCAGCTGTTGTTCAAAAGCAGCAGAAAGTACTGTTTGGGAATGAGTAGGTTGGTAGCCAAAGTAATCTAGTGAGAATTCTCAGCTGTGTCACTAGAATATGAACAGTGAGCACCCTGAGAACATGAAAGCCATTTTTCCTGAGATGCTCCAGCAACCATCGGGGGGGGGGGGCAGCTGTCTCTGGGAAGAGCCTCAGATGCTGTTACGGGAGGGGGCCCAGAGCCTTCTGTACCCCCCTCTGCCCCCACGCCCCATTCATTCAGATTGAACAGGAAGCTGCAGAATCCAGAAAGAAATCCAGAAATCCAGGTGCCATTTGCTCAGCACTCGGCTCCCCAGGCACTGGTCAATCCATCACCAAGTCCTGCAGACAATGACTCTTAACTATGGCTCAATTGCAGTCCTTTCCCCTCACACCCGCCATGACCACCAGACCACGACCTCCTCCACCATCACTCTAAGCTGTCACCACCTGGACCACAGCACCCACCTCCCGATGGCTCCATTCATCTGGCCTCCACTCAGCAGCCAGACTCCCATGATCTGATCACATCATTCCCCTGAACACTCTGTGGGCTCCTACTTGCTCTGAGAATAAAGCCCAGAATCTTAAAGTGACTTTTGAGGACTTGCATGCCTCACCCCACCATCATCATCTCCGCAGCTCCCCACAGTGACCCTTCTTTCTCTTTTCCAGCCTCGGAGCCTTTGCTACAGCCCTGCCTGGGACGCTGCTTACACTGCTTTCTTCTCTGCCTCTTTACCTCTTCCTCCAACCTCAGCCTTAGCTCAATCAACGTTTCCTCAGGGAAGCCCCCCATAAAGCCAGAGCCCCCTATAATATGCTCACATACACTCGTGTAAGCACAACTTACTGCACTTGTGATTTTGTGAGCGTGCCCCCCCACACAGTGGGTGTATGAGAAGATTACTTTCTTTTTTCTTTACTGGGCTATTAGCTCGATGAGGACAAGACCCATGTCATCCTGCGGCCCCACTGCCCAGCACCGGGTCCAGCACATCAGTGAGCACCTGACAAATTTTTTGTTCGATGAATGAACATGTGAATGCGTTAATGAATGCAGCGGGGGATGGAGGGCGCATGTGTGGAATGGGTCTGGAGAGAGGGCATAAAAGGGACGGAGGGAGGAATGAAATGAAGACGGAAGATGGAAATAATCTAGACATACAAATGACAGGCACAGAAAGGAAAATCAGATTGACCAAGGGCCTTTATTAGAGGACTCAACACCATGAAGCTCTGAGTCTCCCCAAGTTGTATGCCCACAAACCCAAAACCACCCTTGTGCTTCTGGGACTGCTGCTCCTTGGCACCCTGACTCAGTGCAAATCCAGCCCAGCTGGGACCCACCTGGGAGGCATCCTATAGCACAAGCTGACAGATACAGAGGAGGAATCAACCATTTTATTCTCTAGTAAGGAAAGGCCACAGGCTCTATTTCTCCCACAATTTGGGCACACTCATTCTACCCCTACCAACCCCAGTTTTCTCCCCTATAAATGAGGGGGAGACTATCTCTGAGGCTCCTTTCAGCTCTGGTGTTCAGTGTCTATGATTCCCTACACCTACGTCCCAGCCTCAGTCCCAGGCTGGAGGGCTAGGGTCCCAGCCTGGAGGAACAGGGTCATCACCAGTGGAGGACACCTCCTTCCTTAGACTGCCCTCCACAGTGTTGACTTTCTTGAGGAGTAATCTTGAGACCACCAGGAATCCCCCAACTAATGAATTCAGGCATGTTAGCTAGACCACTGCTTTATCTCTGAATCAAATCTCTAGGGTGCCTTGGGTTCTCGTGTGCACTTTCTATCACAAGCAGTCTCCAGGCATGCACCAAAACTGTATTTTCTCCCTATGAACCAGCCAACATTCCCTGTGCCACTTACCGAACAAATTTCTTGAATGGCATTTTCTTGTCTTGGCGTAGGGCGTAAAAGAGACACTACCAGATCCCAGATCTAAACCATGGCTAAGTGTGTCTGTCCTTTTAATTTATCCCAAACTTATTTCTGGTGAGCAGCCATCACTTTCTTTTATTCTATTATCAGTTGTATAGTTGGCTTTCTCTTGGAGACCATCTTTCATACCCCCACAAAACAAGTATTATCACTTCCTAAGATGTTAAGGTGAGTAGAAAGCAAGATGGCTGCTGGTCTTCCTCACTCACTTTGTGGCACTCAACATCTTAGTCTTTACTCCTGTGAGGACACACAGGCCAAGATGACCCAAGGTGGTGTGTGTGAGTGAGTCTTCTGTGTCACTCATGCAGTCAAAACTGTGCATGTTATACCATCAGATGTTGGTTTCTTTCGTTGGGGGGATATGAGCTATTTTTGATCTATGAAAATTAATTAAGAAAGAAATTAATTAATTTTGTCCTGAATCCTCACCCAGCCCAGACCAAGGCCAGTGTCTTGTCCAGGTCCTGACTAAGTGGCCCAGTGGGCCTGCCTACTATCCTTGGGGCAGGAAATGAGCAGGAGTGTTGAGGGCAAAGGCAAGCTGTCAGGGGGCATTAGCAGGCTTGTTTGAAGATGAACCACAGAGAGCAGAAAGGGGTCAAAGCCACTACTAGGCAATTACCACCAATATCCAAGCCTAAAAGAGACTAAGAGATGCTGTAGAAGGTCCAGCAAATAGTCCCGCAGAACATGGAGGGGATGCAAAATGGAATGAGTTAACTCATAGGACCATAGGCCAGGGCATCACATCAGATCTGGCTGAAGAGGGAATCTTAGTAGGCTAAGGCTTTTGTTTTTGGCTTTTTTGTTTTCCTTAATATATAATAGATATATTGAGATAGAACCCACATATAATAAAATTCACCTTTTTAAAATGTAAAAATTCAGTGTTTTAGTATATTCGCAGAGTTATGCAACCATCCTCACCATCAATTTTAGAACATTTTCATCACCCACCTAGAAACCCCATACTCATGACCGGTCAGCCCCCTCACTACCACCCCCAGCTATAGACGATCACTAATCTACTCTGTCCCTACGGATTTGTCTATTCTGGATATATATATCACATAAGCAGAATTATATAATATGTGGCCCATTGTGGTTGACTTCTTTCACTTAGCATAATATCTTCAAGCTTTATCCATGTTGTAACATATATATGTACTTCATTCATTTTTGAGGCTGGATACTGTACTACGTTTTGTTTATACGTTCATCCATTGATGGACATTTCGGCTGTTTCCATTTTGGCTGTTATGAATAATGCTGCTATGAACATCCATGTACAGGTGTTTATATGGACATGGACATATTTTCATTTCTCTTGGGTATATACCTAGGAGTGGATTTGCTGAGTCATATGGTCACTCCATGTTTAATCACTCGAAGAGCTGCTAATCTTTTCCAAAGTGACTGCACCATTTCATATTCCCACCGGCAGCGTAATGAGGGTTCTCATTTCTCCACATCCTCACTTACTCTTGTTAATGTCCATCTTTTTGATTATAGCTATTCTAGTGGGTGTGAAGTAGCATCTTGTTGTGGTTGTGATTTGCATTTCCCTGATGGCTAATGATGTTGAACATCTTTTCATGGGCTTATTGGCCATTTGTATATCTTCTTTGGAGAAATGTCTATTCAGATCCTTTGCCCAATTTTTAATTGGGTTGTTTGTCTTTTCGTTATTATCAGAGGCTGTATGGAGAAAATGAAGTTGGTTTCCAGGGTCATTTCTCTCCCTCTCCTCACCCTTCATCATCCAAATGCTCCAGTGTTCAGGGTCTCCTAAATCATTCCTTCCCTGGGCTGTGTGTAGAGCTAGCATGGAGATGGCCACGAGGTTACAGAAAAATGAACCGTGCAGCAGAGGCCAATATTCTTGTTCTACCTTCTCCAAAGTCCAGCTATGTGATGTTAAGCAAGTCGTTCTCCTCTTTCCTCCCAGATTTAAGGCTTCCTCACCTATAAGATGGCGTCATACTACTTGCCTGCCTACACCACAGAGCCATGATGAGGGCCACTTGAGGTTGTGGATGTACAAATGTAGGGACACCACAGAGTCTCCCAGCCTTTCAATGGGAGACCAGTGATGTGGTTCCTGGGCTCGGACCCAGGTTTCAGACCGCATGCTTCCAGCCCTGGTTCCACTGCTCCCTGGTTGACCTTAGGCAACTTAGCCTTACTGTGTCCCAATGTCCTCCCCTGTATAGTGAAGGATAATATACGTCCTTACCTCTCTGGGTTGTCGTGATATTTAAATGAGATGTGCTATATGCCAAGTGCTTAGAGCAGTACATGGCTCCAAGTTCTCAATACACGTTATCTGGGACATCATTGTTATCATTACTCCAAGGCTAGATTTCTGATGCCACATTGTCTCTCTGCTCCCAGTACCAACTGAGAGGAGGATGGGCTGGACTGAGTTTCCAGAAGGTTTTTCTCTGATTGGGCACTGAATACACTGGCAAGGACTGGCATGCTGATGAGCTGTGCTAGCTTGTCCAGCCTAATAGTCTCTCCAAAATGTCCAGGCCTGTGCCCCAAGTGTCTGTGTGGGTTGCGCCCTTCAGTGTCCTTGCCAACACTCTCCCTCAGATATATGCCTCTTGGGCGTCCCTATCCTCCTGCCCTTGCTCAAGGCCCAGGAATGGCCACTGTAGGAGACCAGAATATGCCACCCGGAAATAGGCCTCTTTGCCATAAAGATTATTTTGAGCTGATTATTTTGAGAAATAGCAGACACAGAAGCTCTGAAAACAGAGCAGAAGTTTCCCTTTTATAAGGGAAAATTACTTTTATTAAAAAATCTCCATTTGCAAGGGTTCCCCACCCCCTTCTGCTCTATACCTGGAAGAGAAGGATGACTCCAAATCACAAGAGACTCATCCATGGAGACAGCACTGACTTAAATCTGCCTAACAAACCTTACCCTTACTTATAGTACTTTTCCTGGTCCCCTTCCCACAACCGGTATCTTCCACACCCCTCTTCATTTTAGCTGAAGATGGTGTTCAAGCTCAAGTTCTAAGCCACCTCTTGAAGTTTTCCCATTCTTGAGTTTCTCCCAGGTATATATGAGATGTTAATAACTATCTGTCTGCTTTTCTCCTGCTAATCTGTCTTTTCTTACAGGCGCCCTAGCTGAGAACCTAGAAGAGTTGAAAAAAAGATTTTTTTTCTCCTCTACACCAACCTCATCCACGGGGTCTGTGCCTGCTCCAAGGGTGACCACTGGTGTCCCTTGCTGTCCATTCTGGTCTGTCAGCCAAAGAGGCAAGCCAACCAAGGAAGTTCTGCAGCCCCCAGACCACCCAGGAGCTATGCAACATCCTTCTCTGATGTCTTACAGGATGTTGTTGTTCACAAGTTACATTTGGCTTTTCTCTAGAGGAAAATGACAAATACCAGAATTCTAATGGGAGAATTTTAAGGGAGTTGACAGGTCAGCCAGCCAGGAAGGAGTACAGAAAATAAAACTTCCCTGCGAAAGTCTCCAGTCTATCTTCAGTACACTTTCTCCCCAACTCAAAGGCCCATACACCTGAAGTGACAGGAGACTTCACTGACATCTCTTAGGAGAGAAGTACATATAATTTTCTCTATATTTTGTCATGTAGACTTGGAATATAAGAGGAAAAAAAAATCTTACCCTTAAAAAAAAAGGTGGCAGAAGGGGAATCAAAGAGCCTATAATTCAATAAACACTCTGATGTGTTCCTGTGGTTTGTGACCAGTGCCTGGAGATTCTAGATTATAAGGTGTTATGGGGCCACACAAGCTCCCACAGTCCTTATGACCATCTCCCAAGCAGAAGTGGACTTAACTGACCTTCAGCTCCAGAACCTTCATTAGCATGGGCTCCTCTCATGGCCTGACCTATGTATTTGACCTCACAGAACCCAGAGGCCCTGTACTAGGGGCCTCTCCCACCTTCTCCCTTGGGGAGTGAAGCCCTACCACTCTGGAGCTGGTCTTCCAGATGCCTCCTTCCCATGGATGCAAATTCTTCCTGGTATCAGACTGAAGTCACTTTGGAAGCCACTGAAGCCCATGTACGTTGTTAAAAGCAACACTGGAGGAACATGTAACACAAATTATGTAAATGACTCCATTTGGTAATCCAAGTGCAGGCAAATTTTAGCCTTTTGTCTGCTGGTAAAATCTGTTCAAAACAACATAGATTTCTGACTAAGAGAACATTTAATTTGTTACCCCCATCCTACCAATCTTTTTTTGGTAGGTAACCCACTTTTGGTAGATAACCCACTTCCCAAAATACAGGCTCATTCTCTTCAAAATCAGGACTCCCAGAGGTGCCCCTGCTCCTCCATGTTCTTCTCTGCCATCCTGGAGACGGTGAGCTGGCTTTTCATGGTTGAAATATCTGTTCTAGCCCCTTAAATTGGACAGATGCGTAATGGCTTTCCTCCTAAAGTCCTTTAACAAAAATTCAATTTCAATCTTCTGCTTTATTTATTACCATTTCTCAGAAATCGGATTTACAAATATGGACCTCAAAACGTATCTCAATTTAAGCACCACAGTGGTGAGAACCTCTAAATATCTGGATTCTGTTGCCAGTGGATGCAAGTCATTTCTCTTAATACAAGATGAGGAATTAAAATAAAGCTTGGTAAAATGACATGTGATTCAGAGAAGGAAAGAAATGCGTACATATTGAAAATGTGTGTTCACAGCCTGATTTATTGAGCATGGAAGGTGTGTCAGGAGGGCTTTTTCCTTTTCTTTTAATTTTTGTGGTTGTTGCTGATGTGTTTGAAAGAATAATGTTGGGGGGGGGGGAAACAAATAATATCAGGTCTATGTTCTTACCCGTTTAAAATTTAGCCCGGCCTTGCTACCCAGCCTGATAGCATGCTACTGTCAGAGAGGACCTGGGGCTCTTTGTTAGGAAAAAAGCCCGGAGCAGCCTCAATCAGGCACTTTTAGGTCGCTCTGCCCCTGTCCTCCCCCAATTCCTTTGCCTTTCCCTGTTTCCCTACCACTTAGGACTTTCCTATGTGGGCCTCCCCTCACTCCTGTCTCTGTCCTTCCATTTCTGCCCTGTTCACAGACTCCTTCCTTTGGACAGTCCCTCCTTTTGCAAGAGCAGCTCCAACTAAGTAGGTATGAAGCATTTATCCCTCTGTATTCCCAGCCTGATGCTTTCAACTTGTAATAATTTACCTTCTTTGGTCATTCAACTCAATACCATCTACATGTTTACTAAGACCAGAGCTCAGAGCTAAATGCTGCCAGGGATCTAAAGATAATTTAGATGTACATCTTACGCACAGTCTTTGCTCTTTTCTCAAAATTTAAAATTAGAATTCCAGGAAAGTGTTGAAGATTGCTTTAAAACCTTGGTGTGGAAGCAGCCAGAAGGGGGGTGGGTGCTAACACTGCGTTCATTCCCCTCTCTATGCATCCATGTTCTACTATCATTTAGCCTGCAATTTTGCCTAGGACAAAAGAGGAGCTGGTAGGATGCAATTAGAGCTAAATTATGCTTCACCATAGGAGGAAAGTGAATTATATTTAATTCTGTGTCTTTAACACCAAAGGTGTTAAGCCAGAGCTTTGAGAGCAAGTATAGCGATCTGGAAGGAGCCTGGAATGTCCATATGCTTCAAAGAGCATCCTATCACCATGGTTCAAAACATCCTCGAAGGGTGTCCTTGCTCTTTCTGAGCTCCATCACTGAAACCAACCTGGTCTGGGCTAAATGAAAGGCCTTACCAATGACCACTCCCAAAAATCTACAGAAGGGGACAGCAGGTACAGGGTTGCCTGCCTTTTGGGACCAGGATGAGGAAGAGGCCAGGACTGACCAGCCTGCCATAGCTCCACCAGATGAAAGAGCCCATCCTTATTAGCTCTCATATAATAAGGACTTCCCATTCATTATAGCACAGTCAGTAGGGCATATGGTGTGCATTGGAGGGGCAAGTTGGAGAGAATGACCCAAAAACCTCAGGGAGAGCTAGGGTAACTGATGCTGGGGCAAGGGACACAGACCTCACCATTGGAGCACCATGAGTCCTTATGTGCACATTTGGCTTTTGCCCAAGGCACAGACCTGTGACTGGATGTTGGCTCCCT
The DNA here is from genome assembly GCF_003265705.2 of Callorhinus ursinus. Taxonomy (NCBI): domain Eukaryota; kingdom Metazoa; phylum Chordata; class Mammalia; order Carnivora; family Otariidae; genus Callorhinus; species Callorhinus ursinus. The sequence goes on along the minus strand of NW_027397117.1, from coordinate 7,386,256 downwards.
CGTGGCTGACCCTGTCCTGCCTGGTTGGACAGACCCTTGGCCCTCTTGTCCTACCCCAGGTGGTCAGGCCTGCGCATTTCCTAGGGTGCACCTGCTGTAAAGTGGTGTCCAGTGTTCACAGAGGCTCAGAGAGTAAGGACAGCCACTTAAGAGAAACTCAGATGGACCCTGAGCACCACCTGGGAGTCCACGGTGACCTGAGGTTGGTTCTCCAGAGACTGTGACCACAGACACCTCCTGGGAGGTGCAGACAGGGCAGCGCTGGCAGTGAGATGCTGTGGGGTTCCAGGACCCTGGCAGGAAGCCAGCCTGTTGTCAACAGGGGATGAAAGAAGTCATCACTCATGCTCTTCCTCTATCCCATAGGAGTGGGGTGAATGGGGCCTATTGGGCCTCCAACCTCTCTCCCCATCCCTGTCACCATCTACAAATAGCAGCTTTGGGTGTTCCTAGAGGGACAGCATCACAAACACACTGGCCTTCTTGGTAGGGGATCGTGAGGAAGCACAGTCTGGGTGTAGGAAGGCTTCTAGCCCTCTCTCTGCTTCTCCTGCAGCCGAGATGAGAAGTGTAACCAACTTCCTTCCCCTGTGAACTGGGAGCCATATTAATAAATGGACACACACTCAAGTTCCCAGGCTCAGCCAAGAAAAAGAGAGAGAGATAACTAGCAGTTAAATTTAAACAGAAGATGAATCCGCCTCCCACTCCACTTGAAAGATAAAGACACCGAGTCCCTTACAGGCAGCCGATTAGTTAGCAAGAAGGTTCGTGGCTGAGGCTGCTGATGTGTTGGGAGTAGGCGTGGTCCTGCCTTCCTGAGCTGGGTCACCCATGGCTTCCTCCAAGGCTGGAGGCTCGCCAGGGTCCTTCCAATGATTCCATAGCAGTCCTTTCTTTTTGCATAAACTGCTAGGAGTATCAAGTCATTTTTAAAATGTTGGACTAATAATTGGGTTAGAAGCCTCAGATGTCAGAGAAATGTGAGGTTTCCGAAGCTGATGATGAGCTGTAAGTCAGGAAAGGATGGAGCGTTGGGGCCCAGTAGCTCGGGGACAAAATGGCTGATCCCGTAGTTACTGATAGTTAGTGGGGAGCTGGGGGAGTGGACTTAGGGACGAGGAAGCTGCCACCACAGTAGAGTCTGAAGACCAGAAATTACATGCCTTTATGCCATTCAGTGATCTTGGGGATGTTGGGTGATTTATAGCCGAGGAAAGACAAACACAGATCTGGTTCGCTTGGGTCTCGGCACAAAATGAAACTCAACCATTAGATGTCCCTCCTCAGTGCACCTGGGCCTGTAGCTTAGTGGCTTGCTGCCTGATGGCTTACAACACCAGTGGATTTCACAATCTTTCCAACTTTTAGGACTTTGAGCAGGAAAGAATTCTAACAACTGGAGGGGACTCTCACAGACTGAGAAAATGATGGCTCTCAGTCCTTTTTACTGAATTTCAACTTCTGTTTGGGTCCCTAGAAGGAGCACGGAATCATGCAATGCTGTACTTGAGCCTGTAACCATCCGCTGACAGACCTAACCCCAACAGGACATCACCCAGGGGAAAGATCTGGGCAACTTCTACCAGTGTAGACTCGTTCTTACCAGTGTGTGCGAGCCGGGAGAGGCATGTTACCCAAGGCCTCACATAATTGCTACTCCCTCTCTCCCATGGCACGGGGACCTCGGAAGCCACCTGCTGAAGGAGTGAGAGCCACATGTGGAAGAAGCCAAGGTCCCAGAATGACCACGAGGAAGGTTACCTGCTAACCACAAACATCCACAATGGGTTTTTATAAAAATCTCAAGTAAGCCACTGAGATTTGGAGCTTTGTTTTGTTCCAGTGGCCAGAGTTACTTGCCCCAGATACTCCCTATCCCCTATTTTGACTTGTGAGTGTACAGAATTTTAAGATGCATACAGGAATCCCATGCTTTGAATGGATTAGATGTCCTGAAGCAGGCAGCCTCACTGAGGGCCCCTCCGATCTGCTAATTTTATTTGTTTCTCTCCCAGAAAACAATCTATTCCTCAGCTTCTGTGGAAGCTGGGTATTGTACAGGGATATTGAAAATGTCACTGATTTGCCCTCTTCCATTCTACTCTCTGTTCTGCTTGGGGCCAGTTTCACATTCTGGAAATTGCTGGAATAATAGCCCACAGTGCAGCTGATAAAGGGAAAGGTTCTTTTAAATTTTTAAATAGTTCTTTCTGGTGCTGCTTTGTTCTTGCTCTCCTAACACTGTGTCCAGCATATCTGCTAGGCCTGGGGTCTATTTGAACAATTCTAAAATGTCATCTCCTACCTGCTGACTTCTGCTGCTGTAAGCCGTGAGCGGCCCAGCTCCCACTGAACCCACAAGGCAGAATGTGTGTGCGCACTACCCGTTCACAGAAACCTGGGTCAAAAAGAAAGCCGACTTGACTCAAATATGTCTATCCACTCTCTGGCTCAGAGAAAACACAGGGATGATGCTGTATTCTCTTGAATTTTTTTCTGTAAAAAAAAAAAATTCTTTTTCCTTTTGTAAAGATGCGGGGGTGGGGTGGGGTGGGGTTTTGATACTTCTTACATAGAGTGCCACTGAATAGCATTGATCTTGAACCATCAGCTCAGCGTGTCTTTAGGGGCCATCCCAGCCCTTTGTGCTGGAGAATTTGAAGCACAATCCATCCTGAGATTGAAGTTCTCCATGTCTGACATTCCCAACTGATGCCATGGGTCCCTGCATTTTCTTGGCGCCCCTGGGTCCTATGAGGAGTACTCAAGGAGTAGGAAGAAATCATGTCTGTTAGGGGTTGAACTCTATCCCCCCCGACCTCATTCGTATGCTGAGGTCCAAAGAATGTGACTGTACTTGGGGAGAAGGTCTTTAAAGAGGGTTGAATGAGGTCACGAGGTGGGTCCTAATCCAATATGACTGGAGCCCATATAAGAAGAGGAGATTAGGACACAGACGTACGCGCAGGGAAGGCCATGCGAAGACACAGAGAAAAGATGGCGTCAATAAGCCCAGAAGAAGGGCGTGAGGAGATGCCTTGATCTCAGACTTGCGGCCTCCAGAAGTGTGAGAAAACGAATCTCTGTGGTCAGGCCCACCCTCACTGTGGTGTTTTGTTATGGCAGCCTGAGCGCACTAATACAGTATCGCTCCTACGTTTACCCTGGATTTATGACAGGGCATGGCCCTGGGTGAACCCACGGAAGACGGGCCCCTAGAAGGTTCTGGAAAATCTAGAAGAAAGTCTGTGAAAGAAAACTTTCCTTCAAAGCATGTGATCTTGAAAGACTTGGAAGCATTCAGCTGCCCATGAAACCATAGCACCTTCTGTTATTAGCTTGGAGGCCCACTTTGGGAAACCATTTAAAAACCTTTCTCAGAAGAGATTTGTTCAAAGTCCCTCCATAGAGAGGAAAAATAGCTTCTGGCCCCCAGATGGGAAGGGGCTTCTTTGCAAAATGAGATGCTTGGTTTCCTGCACCAAGATGGGGGTAGCCAGGAGTGACACAGGACTCTCATGACCATGCAAGGGGCATCAGCAGACAGCCCCAGACTCCTGGTGACATGTCAGCCCCATCCCGTAGGAGTAGGGGACAGCTGAGCTGGCAGGAGCCCCCCTAACTCAGCAGCACTGTAACCGCCAGGAGAAATGCCCCACCAAGCTTCGGAAGCCAGGTCTCGCTGTCACTCTATAATCACTGCCTCCCTCAGAGTTGCCAGCCTGCAAACCAGAATGTCATCAGCATCACCAAAAACAACGACAGCCGACTTGCGACGTGTCAGTCTCCCGCAAAGTGCTGTATGCTCACCAGCATTTTCCTCCTTTCTCGTAGCAAGCCTGTGTTATAGATGAGGAAACTGGGGCTCAGAGCGGGTCGTGACCGTGCCCCAGGCACACACTTCTGGAATGAGAGACCTAAATGCAAACTGGGGCCCCCCATGCCTATTTCCAGAAGTGAAGAAGACCCTGTCTTTCTGTGATGGCCCCTCCCTAGTGCCACCAACCCCCACTTCTGAGGTCCTGGTTATTTGGGATACAGATGCTCTAAGTCAGAGGCCTCTAAATAACAGCCCTCTGATCTGGGCTGGCTGCATCCTCATCATCTGGGGAGCTTTTGAAAGACACCCATGTCCAGGTCCCAGGCCCTGAGCTGCTGATTTAGCAGGCTTTGGGAAGGGCCTGGCATCGGCATTTTAACGAGCTTAGAGAATCCACTTGTCTGGAGCTGTGCAGAGATCCTAAAACCTTTGTGCCAGGGACACCTGTGCAGTCTGGCTCAGCCTCCACAGCCCTTCCCAGAATAAAAATGCCTCAATAAAGCAAAATGCACAGAAATACAAAGGAAACCAATTACCTGGAAATACCATTTTCAAATTTTTAAAAAGCCTTGAGATAGTAACCCATATGCTTCTTTAACACATTCAGTAACAAGATCTAGTGTGGGTTTAACAATGATCATAAATCTGAATGCAGACAGGAGGATACCTAAGTATTTCAAGACGTCCATAAAAACTGGGATGTAATATGCTCAGATCTGTGATTAGCCCTGGAAACAAAAGCCCAGGTATGGCTCACGGCATATCGAACTGTAGCCTCCATTCATCATTGAGATGATCGCTAATGCCAGGTGGAGATTAGTGGACACAAAGATGTATTTTAGGGGCACCTGGGGGGGCTCAGTCGGTTAAGCGTCTGACTCTTGGATTTCAGCTCAGGCCATGATCTCAGGGTCGTGAGATCGAGCCTTTCATTGGCCTCCACTCTCAGCTTGGAGTCTGCTTGAGATTCTCTCTCTCTCCTCTCCCTCTGCCCTTCCCCCAACTCACACGCTCCCTCTCTCTCCCCCTCTCTCAAATAAATAAATAAATCTTAAAAAAAAAAACCCTATGTGTTTTAGATTCCTGACCAAATTTACACACCCGTTGATTTTATCACAAGACTCCATGGAGATGTGTGGACCCCAGACTAAACACTCTTGTTCTGGGGCTCGGGCCAGCTATAAAATCTGAAACACTTAGAATATGAATATCAAGAGCTATCTCTCCACAAACACGGGTTTTACAAGAGGCAAAATCAAGCCAAAAAGGCACTTGATTTTCATTGGCAATGTGAGGTCTGCCTGGATATTCTGATCTTTTCTTCCTTGCAAGGGACTGTATTAAATGATTGATATAAAAATTAATGATCACCCGTGGAACAGCAACCACAAGAAATCACATTCATGCAAATCTCACAGGGGAAAATGTTGCAGGATTTATCTTGTTGTCAGCGTTCTTGTATTCTAAGATGAAAGTTATTCTCCCCCTCCTTGCTTTGTTTTGCACTTATCCTAATTTTCTAAATAACATGGTTTCCAGATTGCGAGACATGATTATCCTTATTCAGAGCAAATGGTGCCGGAGATATATTCATGGAAAGGGCTGTGTTCTTCCCGTAATCAGCCACCCTCTCTTTCGCCTTGTCAGAGTGCAGCCCCCTCTGATGAGATTACCTGAAGGTTCAACTGGATAAAGCAATAACGAAAAGCTCCACGTTGCAACTAGGAACAATGCTTTATGAGCACCAGAAAGTTTGCTGCGCGTAGCTTTTCCACAGATACTGGGGATAATAGGATTTTGTGCATGCTCACAAAGCTTTTAATAGCTTAAAGCATCTCTTGCTTGCTGCTCTCAGTTGTGTGCTGCAGTCTAGTGTTTCCAGGCTGCTCAGAATTATTCATCTCCTTGGCAGAGGTAACAGGGAGTTCACTTTCACCTGCCACGGTGAGCTGAGCCATCCCCACGGACCTCCCTGTGCAACTTACTCTGCGTCAGAGCCTCTGAGGGCGGAACAGGCACCAGCCCACAGAGGAGGGTGGACAGCTGTCCATCGGGACACCAGTGGGCATCTCCAGGACACCTGCGGGCTCAGCCCAGCTCAGCCGGGAGGAGAAGGGGAGCCTTCTTCCCAGATGTGTGCGTGGTGATGGGAGCATGGCCATGGAGACATGGCTTCATCCTCCGGACGGTCTCAGCAAACTGCCCTGTGTCATCCAAGCCTATGTAAATGGTTTTTCTGTGGACTCCTTTTGAAGCAATATTCTCCTCTCCCACAATGCCACAGGCCTAGGTCCTCAGCATCCAGACTTCGAGGCCTCACTATACGCTGACGTCAGGTACCCAGACCGGAATCTCAAAAGGTCCGTCTCACCATCTCCATCTGTTGCCGTGGCCCAAGCCTACACTTTCAGACTCACCTCCTCCGCTGTCCCTGTGACACGTCCCCGCATGTTCCCCCATCCATTCTCACCTCAGTGACGGCCCACCCTGTGCCCATACCAGGGCCTCCCTCTCCTGCCCTCTCCGCCCATCCAAATCCCGCTCACCTTCCGAGGCCCAGGGACCCTTCCCGAGAGAGCACCGTCCTACCCCTCCAAGGGAGGGACGGCCCCCTTTCTTCATTTGAACACACTGTGTTTGTGCTACTCTTTCACAGATGGAGCAGATGGTCTAAAATGCAGGCTATGCACAGGGACACTGTGTGTGATTCGAGTTCGTGAGCTGCATAGCGAACCAGTGCTGAAAAACGTCCCAAGCTCCCTATCTCCACCGGCCTTCCCCCTCCCCAGCAATCCCCTGCCCCCACGGTGACACCCTGGCTGCATTCAGAATGACCCACTCTGACCTCAGGCTTTTTTTCCCTTCTCTTCCAGTTTTCTCTCTCACTTTCTCCCACTAAACTTGCTCAGAAAGGAGGGCCTCAGGCCACATGGTGCCTGTAATAATAAAATAACAATAGCAAAGTAATGAGAGCTAACACTTAACTGTGTTTTAAGCACTTTACATTTACTAACTCATTACTAACTCGATCACGTAATAACACGACGAGGTATGTGTTACTATGCTCCTCATTTTAGAAACAAAGAAACTGAGGCAAAGAGAGTTAAGGCAAATTGCCCAATGATATCCAGCGTCTCAACTGCGTTTTCTTAGATTCTGTATCATTTGGTGTCCCCTGATCACAGAGCCAAACGAACAGCCCAGATTACTGACATCTCCACTGCGAACCAGAGCCCATACTCTGAACCACATTCTTGTCTGACTCCCACACCGGGCCAGTGTTCCCCCTGCCCTCAGTCTCCCAGGGCCAGGTACCAGGCAACCAGGGACAGTCCCTCTGCCCCAAGGCTGGCCTGAGTCATTCAAACTAGGCCGTCCTAAGCTGTTTGTCCTGCCTTGTCCCCCATGGAAACCCAGTCGCCCATCTCTCTGCCTCCTGAGCAAACCTGGTGCTTCCCCCCCCATGGCCCTGAGTGGAGTGGAAAACCTCTCATTTCTGGGGAACTATGAATAACTTAGACTTCTCTCCCAGTGGCACTGACCTCTCCGAATCATCGTGTCTCCACCTTGATAAATTAAGATGCAGGTACGAACTGCCACGCTCCGTAGTAGCTGAGCTGGGGGCTGCACCCTGGCGGTCTGCCCACACTGTGCCTCCTACTTGGGCTATCCCTGGCTCTTCCTTTCCTCTTCAGCTCACGATGCCCTCTGTCACTTCCAAGGCTCTGTCGTGCCCCTCTCTTGTTACTTCTGCACCACGGCCCTTCTTTTGCATTCTCTTGGCAAAGCCACAATCGTGGATTGGACCAACAGTCTGCATTTTCTGGACCGTGATACCTAAACCACTAAACACTATTGGAGGAAAATCATGTAAGCCCTGGTTGTCACCACAAATGGATGGGCTCGACCCTCAAGAGGATCCCGGATGCTGCCAGAGGAGCTAAGCCTCGCTGGGAGCTCCCTCTTTGGTCCTTGCTGCTGCAGTTTCGAGCTTCCCCATTTGCTCTCAAACCTCCAACCCTCCCTCACTTTCGGCTGATGACATCACCTGCATTTCCCCGGTAAACAGAAGCCAGCAGGTGGGAAGCCGCTCCGCCCTCTGTCACCAAATTATTTCGCCTCCAGCCTTGCCAGACACCCCCCTTCCTCCTGTTATGGGGGGATGCAGCCTTCACGTGTGCATGCCACCCCCACCCCCGCCAGCCTTCTTCTTCCTGCAGGGCTTTATTCCGCTGGCTCTGTCCTCTACCTGCAGTCTCTCCTTCCCTCTCCTGGTTCTTCCTGATCAGCGTGAAATGTGCCAAGTCTCTGCCTCCCTAAAAGCAGTGCAAAGCAAACACAATACCACAACCATACAGTCGGACCTCAGAGAGCTGTCTACACTCGCTGTCTTTACTCCCCTGTCACCTCACGCCCGAGCCCAGTGCAGTTTAGCCTTTGTCTCCCCTCTACTCCTGAATTCACTCTCCCCAGCATGATGGATGGTGCCCTGGGCTGAATCCAAGGGCACTCTTAACCCCTGACCTGACTGTGGTGCTCAGCCCGATTTCATTCATTCATCTATGGAGCTCCTTTGTGTCAGGCACCGGAGGAAAGAGCGCACGGGTCCCTGCTCTGTGGAGCTGACATTTCAGCAAGGGCAGAGAGACACTAAATGATACATATCCTAAGGAAGTAAATTAGGTAGCACACTGGAAGGTGGTAAGCCTATGGAGGAAGAAGGAAAGCCGGGTGGAGGACTCAGCAGAGCTGGGTTATGGGCAGGGAGAGGGAGAGACTGTAGCACAAAGAGGATGAGAGATATTTGTGGGAAGAGCATTCCAGACAGTAGGAACAGCTAGAGCAAAGGTCCTGTGGCAGAGGCTCAAGGAAGAGCAAGGAGGTCAGTGGGGCTGAAGGAGGGTCTGTAGGGAACGGAAAGGACTTCAGCTTTTCTTTCAAGTGAAACAGGGAGCCACTGAAGTTTTGGAGCAGAGGCGTGCAGTGATCTGATGTAAGTACTAAGAGCATCACTCTGAGTGCTGTGTTAGGATGGACTGTGGGGGGCGGGGCGGAGGCAGAGTGACCAGGGAGGAGGCTCCAGCAGTGATCCAGATGGGAGGGAGCCAAGAAGGGAGCAGGGAGGTGGTCAGAGGTGGCCAGCTTCTTGGAACTCTCCCCTTCCTCGGCTGCTCTGGGACCACTCCCCCTTGGTTCTTTCTGCCATGCTTCCTGCTCTTTCTCATCCTCCTTGGAGGGCATCTCCCCTGGACTTTACGGGTTGGGGCTCCCCCAGGGCCGCTCTCCCTAGCTCTCTGTGGTCAGTGGCTGTCTGTAGGCTGCTGACACCAAGTCCCCAGCTTGAATTTCTCTGCTGAGCTTCTGACCTATAGATCTGACGGTCGACTCATCCCTCTGCCTGGATGGGCCACAGAGTTCAGAAACCTATTCCAAAGTCACCATAAATGTGCTCATCCCATCTCAGTGAATGGCACCCAGGGACTCACCCCGTTGTCCAAAGAAGAAACTTATCACCAGGATCTGGTGATCTTCCCTCCAAAACAGCTTCTGAAAACACCTGCTTCTTTCTACCCCTGCCACCTGCTGCGTCTCTGATCACCATCTTCCCGGGAGGACAGTGGGGCCTCCTGAGTGGTCTCGCTGTGTCTCTGTCACCCCACGCCTCCGCCAGGATGACCTTTCTAATGTGCAAACCGTGCCTCGGCACCCCCATCTTCCATCTGTCCTGCGGCTCCACATGGCCCTTAGGAGAAGGTCTAAATTATACCCACGAGGCCTGGGAGAACGTGTCTCTGCGGGTCTGCTCCCATCTACAGGTCTCTCCTGCTCCAGCCACAGCACGAGTGTGTCAGTCCCGGCCACAATTCTGTCTGGCCCATGGCCCTGCCATCTGCAACACCACATGGCCACAACCCTTCTCCTCCACCCTCCACCTCTCCCACACATCCTCGGATCCGATCTCTATGTCACTTTCTCTAGAAGCTTCCCTAGCCCTTGACTGGGGCTACCTGCCCCACGTCTCTAGCCCGTGGCATCTCCATTCTGCTTGCTGTCCACTTGTTTAAGTCCCCATCATGCTGTCAAGTTCCGAGCGCTGGCACCCGCCTCTCTGATCCCTTGTCAGAATCCCAGCACAGAGTGATGTCTCAGGCATCACGGACATTTGCCCGATAACAAAACATCAACCGGTGGGGTTAAGATTCTCAGGGAATCTGGTCTCTGAATGTAAAGACGGCTCCTAGAGTCAATTCTACAATCTGTGAGGCCCACACTGCCAAGAAGCGCCACTGGAACATTTATTATATGGACATTACAATCGTCTGAAACACCAACATTCCATCTCCAACGTGCAAGGCCCCAGACTAGGCATGTTATAGGTTATTTCACTTAATTCCCATGATTCAGTAAGATCAGTTTTATAATTTTCATTTTACAATGAAAACCCAAAGCTGTGAGAAGTTCAGTAACTTTTGCTTCATAGTGCAAGGGTGGCCGGAAGGGGCTTGCAATTCTGGATTTGGGTGTTCTCATTAGCCTCCGTGATGTAGGCCCCAAAACATGGGGGAAATAACAATCCTTGTTTTTCTAATAATGGTCTGTTGTCCTCCTACCCCTCAAGTTGCTCAACCCCCTTCTTGAACACGTTTCGTCTCTGGCTTGTACAGCTTAATGTTCCATGGTCTACACAGCACAGTGCAAGGATCTGCCTGATGTGTCTTCTAGCTCCTCTGTCCTTACCGTACTGCAGGAGGGTGGTCACGTGGTGGGTAGTCCTTGTGAGGCCTCCTAGGGCCTGGCGCCACCTGCCCCGCCCCAGCCCTGGTCTCCTGAGGGGTTTCCCACTCCTGAGTGGGAGTGCAGGTCTCTATCAGCGGCTCCTTCAGAGGTTCTCCTCTAGGCCTGCCCACCCTTGGCCCATTTCACAGAAAGTGACCCAAAATGGGCACCAGAAAGAGCCAGGCTGGCCCGTGGGCTTCTGACCCCCGGAGCTGTAGCCTCAGGACAGAGAGCAGGCCTGCACCTCACCTCCCCACCCCAGGGATGGCAGCCAGGCTGCCCCACAGGGCAGCAACAGACCCTGTTGGAAAGAGCATTTGAGGCACAAAACAGAATTTAATAAAATGATGCTCCCTGTTGAGAAGTGGCCACCGAGCACTGGAGGCCTGAAGACAACTCAGCCTGACTGCCTTGGCCTGATCTTGCCGACCGTACCCACAACATTCTTCCAGAGAAAGCACGGAGAGGGAATGCCCCAGAATCAAAGACATCTGCGAACGATCCCCTGGCCTAGAAAATGTAAGGAGGCACCAAAGCTGAGAGAGAAACCAAAGGGGCCAGAGGTCTGAGGAGGGCACTGCAGAAAACTCAGGGGCCAGCACCTGGGTGCTCAGGGAAGACCCTGTCCAAACCGCCCCGTTCCTAAGGTCCCCTCGCCCACTGCCCCAGGAAGCTGGTCCTCTCTCGGGTCCTCTGTTGAAACGTGCTCCCTGGAGGGGATGGGGGTGGTACGGGGCTTCTCGTGGGGGGCTCCAGTGTGAGGCAGGTGCCCCTCTAAGCGGGGGCTGGGCCCTCCGCACAAGCTTCCCCTCTTTTGTCTCAGCCTCGCCCAGGGCGGCTGCCCTCACAATTCCTGATGCAGCTGAGCCTCTGGCTGCAAACGGGAAGTAAAAATGGGCTTTTTCCTTTGGTCCCCACCTGCAAATGCCAATTATGCCCTGGATTTGCCATCCGCTGCCTTGCCTCTAAAACGACTCACTTCCTCCCTGGTATTTCCAGGCGACCAATTAATGAGCAACAAGAAACAGGACTTCAAGAACAAATTCAGCCCAACAAATGTTACGAGAAACCTCTCCGGGCCTTCAGAGGGCAATGAGGTATGCTATATGAAGATTAGCAGAGAGAGCAGCCCATCTCCCTAAATAAATAAATAATGAGGTGGCCCACACCAACAGCTGCTCTCATTTCCTGGGCCACATTCCCCGCGAACATTCCCTGTTGGGTGAAGGAACTTTGCACCTGTTTTGGATTCTGTGGGAGCCCTCCCCAAATCAGGTGACTAGAGGGGTATCTTGGCCTCAGTCTGCCCCTCTGTAAGGTGTTGGGGTAGGTGGGCCATGATTTGTAAGGCCTCCTTCTATGATTTTATGGGGCAAACCTCCTGTATCGCCCTAGATGCTGCAGATCGGGAAATGTGCCCAGTCCCAGAGCAGAGCTGGGTCTGGGGTCAGGCAGGCGAGGCTCTCTCCATACACAGCATGGAAGGGGTGCCATAAAAACCCAGAAGTCAAGATAGATAATATTTTGATGCCGCATTCTAAAAATTGAAAAAATGCAAAAAATCCATGAAGAGCTCCTACGCGGCCACACACATGTGCACAACTCCCCTCGCACACCAGCTCCAGGGGGCTTGTCCACCGACCTGACCGTGGTACCTTCGGCATCCCCACCACTCCTCCCATGCCATGCACCCCCACCCCTGCCAGGTTTTCAGCGTCTAGCAAGGCGCCAGGTCCTCTCCTCACGCCCAGTCCCATGTCCACACACACCCCCAAGATCCATCCAGCGTGGTTAACGGTGCTGGGCTCTCAAGGTTGACCTCAGCGACCTCAGCGGCCACTCTCTTCACCCCCAGCCTGCATGGGAGCTCCTCTCGGCGTACCTGCATCCTCTCAGACCACCCAGCACTGTCGGCCCTCTCTGAGGGCTGGGGCTGGATCTCATTCAATATTCGAGCCCCATACATATCAGTGTCATTAATGAACGAACGCACGGGTGACTCTGATTTGGGGTGGTCCCCAGTGCCCATAGCATCCCAGCAGGGGGGCCCTTGGGGCCTCACTTCTAGGGATGGGGCCTCACATCACCCAAGCAGCCTGATCGGCGGGGAGAGCATGGCTGGACAGAAGCCCCTCCTCATCTCCAGCCATAACTGTAGTCCTCTTTGTAAGGGCATCTGTGAGGTATCTGAAGGGCTCCGGACCTCTGTCCTTTTTCTTTCTGTCTTTAGGCTAAACATCTCCAGATCCTTTAATGGATCTCCATTTGACATGCCTCCTGGACCCCCACAGAGGGTGTTAGGGTGGGGTTACTTCAGGTCCTCAAAGTCTTAGGCTGGTTGCGGGCTATTTTTTCTCTTACCTGAAGTCTGTCATCAGTTTCGAGCACCTCCACACTAGCCCATGTGAATTGAAGCCATCTGGTGATCTCTCACCTGGATCACTCCCACCTTCCCCGCCTAACAAGGCCCTTTGTTCCTGCTCTTGCTCCACAGTAGTAGAATCCCCATAGAGCAACAAGGGATCCTTTTAGAACATAAACCAACCTTACTCAGAGTACAGAGCAAAACTCTAACGATGGATTATGGTCTTCCTCTTCTGCTCTGCCATCTCCTCTCGCTCACACCCTTGCTCATGCTACTCCAGCCACACTGACCTTCTGCTGCTGCTCAACTGGGCCAAGCTTGTTCTTGCCACAGGGCCTTTGCACTTGCTGTTCCTTCAGCATGGGCTATTCTTCCCCTAGAAATCCACATGACTTGTCCCTTTACCTCATTCGGGTCTACTACTTAAATACTCCCTTATCCCCGAAACATTCCCTGCCTACATTATTCGAAACAGTCTCTCCCCAACCCCCCACCCTCTGTCCCTTTATTCCATATTATATATTTGCTTATCGTCTGCTCCATGAGGACTATGTCTGTTTTGCCCACTGCTGCATTCCCAGTGCCAAAGTGGGGCCTGGACACAGTAGATGCTCAATGAATACCTGTTGAATAAAGAAACGAGTCCAAGAGCCTGCAGCTGAGCCTATGGTCTCAGCAAGTATTCTGGGTATGAGCCCACTGGTGTGACCCACAGCAGATTTGCTTCATTTCTTTACATCCAAAATGGCACCTCTCCCCTGAGTCCTCATTCCCAACCTCCATGATTTCTGGATTGTATTGGAAGAGCCAAACGTTTCATCCTTGCCATTTTCAGTTCTTGCTGAGTTGAGTCCCTGGCCTGCCTTTTCAGTGTTGCCCCGGTATTTTTAGAAGAGTACTTCTTGTGTGTTTGTGAGGGCCAATTATCCCAGCTGCCTCTCTGGGTACATTTCCACTTGCTAGTTCATTTTTTTTTTCAATCTGTACCAACACTGATGAAATTGCCCACTAACTATGTGCCAATCCTAAAACCATAGTGACAGTCTGGTCCTGAGTGGCCTCTGCCACCATAGCTCATGCAGCGGAAAGCGCACAAAAGGGATCCAAATGCAGAGTTGGCCTCGCCCAGGGAGAGCGTCAGGAAAAGGAGAACCAGACTGCCCTTGGGGGGGCGGGTGGGATGGTGTTGCCAGCCAGCATGTTGGGAGAACACCAAGCCCTTCGTCCTCACGGGATGTCTTGTGTTTACCCTCTGTTCCTCTGGCGTGGATGCTCTGCCAATGGAAGGGTTTGGCTTTACCCCCAGATCTCTGGGACCTAGGCTAATCTCTGGATGGTGCCTGTTCCATGTGAACCTGGCAGGCCTGACAGAACTGCAGTCAGCACAGAGTTGGGATCTTCAGACACAGGCTGTGGGAATGAACGACCTCACCTCCAGAGGGGGTGATCCAGAGGGATCAACTCAACTGTCTGCATCCAGCTCTGAATCTGGAGACTTTGATGGACCTATGGGATGGCAAAACCATCCCCCCAGATTGTTCATACAACGTCTTCAGTTTGTTCTGTCTTCACGGAGGGGGCCCATGGGTGCCATCAGAATCTCAAAATGGCCGCTTGGTTAGAGCAGGGTGTCGAATGCAGCCCATAGAGCTATGGGTCCAGTTCCTGCCTGGGACAGTGTGCTCTGCCTTCCTCCCTGGCCTCCCCTCCTCCTCAGGCTCCCTCCCTCTGCTAGAGCCATACCTTGCCATCTGTCTTCACAGGGGCCACAAGCTTCCTCCTTGGTGCCTTTGTTCAGGCTGTACCTTCTGCTAAAACACTCTTCCTTCCCCAACAGCCAACTCCTGCTGGTCCTTCTAGACCTTTCAGGGATGCCCTCCCTGAGGCCTGTCCTGAGCACCTCTGCTTCTCTCCCACCCCAGCATCGCGAGATCAGGGCTACCCAAAGTGAGGCCCACACTGCCTGTCCGTGAATTGTCTGCAAAACAAGCTTGGGATGAAAATTGTGAGTAAGCTTCAAAAGCATTTACAGCAATTCAACTGAGTAATTTTATGTTGGTGGAACCTAATAATAAAAACTTGGGCCTTGTGTTTGCTTCTTTTTTTTCTTCAGCTTATTTTTCTAGTCGTTCATTTTTATTGCACTTTAGAAAAATCTCAGTTTGTGATCAACTGGAAGTAAGATGAGATCTGGTCTTTTATGATACATCAGTGTTTCTGAACCTTCTTTTCATTATTGCCCCCCCCATGGAGCACTTGTAGGTCATTTTCCTTTCCCTGCCAGCCTCCCACTCTGTTCCCATCATGAAATTTTAATACCACAGACCTTCTGCCTATCTGTTTGCATGCTGTAAGTTTGTGATTTACACATAAAAAGAGCAATACTCTTTTGCATCCCCTCCAAGAACCAATTTTCACCCTGTTGGGGACTATGTCACTCTCAGTAAGAAGGCATGCCACAGATGGTTTGAGAAGCACTACTGTGGTCCTGGGTGAAGTAGGTGCTGCCCCCAGGGGGGCATCTGGAAATCTGGGCGGGGCGGTTCTTGACAGCTAGTAGTTGGGCTGGAGTGTTGAAATATACACATTCTTGCAAATCACCTTTCACTTCCCTTGAACATTACAGTGAGGGTATCTACTGAACTTTTTTTAACTATGGATTTTTGGTAGGTTTCCTTATCTATAAACTACCTGTTGGGTCTTATGATTCTTTGGCAGATGAGGAGGAGGAAGAGGCCACGGTCATGCATCTGGTTGGTCGTGTCCAATATTCTTGCTCCTCTGTCATTTACCCTGTGACCATTCACTGCTCATCATCTGGACATCTCAGGGCAGCCATGCGGAGCCCTACAGACCATCTGGAGAGGCTGCTTCTGGAATGTGCAGCAAGCTGGTCTGCAGAAAACACCAGTCTGAGAAATGGTCCTCTCTGATATACCTGCAGCACACTCAGTGTTGTAAAGAGCTGGGGAGCCATGTCCTTTCGGTAGTGAACCCCACTTCTTCATTTTTTTGAGTAATCTCTACACCCAACATGGGGCTCAAACTCACAACCCTGAGATCAAGAGTTGCATGCACCTTGCCGCCTGAGTCAGCCAGGTGCCCCAGAAGCCCACTTACTGCTATTCAAGGCAGAATCTTTGGACTCTATTACTTTTACTTACACAGAACTACTTTGATTTTGCAGGATACCTACGATGACCCATGGAACTAGCATTCCAAGGAACACACTTTGGAAAAAACGGAGCCCAAGGTTTTATTAATTCACGTTCCTTTTCCCCAAGGCCACAGGTCTTCGGAAGTCAATGAGTAAAAATCAGAATGTCTTCTTCATCGGGGTTAATGCAGATAGGCTGGTGGTTCCTTCAGCCCCCCTCTGAAACCCTGCCCATAACTGTCCCTATAGCAAGTTTGAGGAACATCATGGCTCCTGTGGGCATTCTCTCTTCCCAAGGCTTAGCACAAGACTTGACAGACACTGAAGACTCAAATTCATTTCCTGACTTCTCTTCAACCAAAGGTAGATTCATTCTACCTTGAAAATGCCTATTCCTGTCTCACCCTCTCTCCACCTGGGAGACAAGCCAAATATGGGAGCATCACAGACACACTGAGGGCCCAGGTCCCCTGAGCACTCTCTGGAGCTGCTCACATGGTGTACTTCTTCAGAAAAATCTTTAGCTTATGTCCTTCAACAGTGGTCATTCCTCCTTCCCCTCCACCCCAGGAATTGTTCTGAATTCAGAGAATTCAGTCCGAGTTCAAAACAATAGTCTGTGGAAAGTTGGACACAGGCTTAGGGAACATCACGGATGGTGCATTAGTGGGCAAGGGCTGCCATAACAAAGTACCACACACTGGGCTGTTTAAACAACAAAAATGATTTTTCTCACAGTTCTGGAGGCTGGAAGTCCAAGATCAAGGTGTCAGCAGGTTGGGTTTCTTCTGAGACCTCTTTCTCAGCATATTTGTGTCCTACTCTCTTCTTCATATAAGGGCCCCAGTCAGATTGGACTAGGGCCAACCCTAATGACTGCATTTGAACTTAGTTACTACTTTAAAGATCCTGTCTCCAAATACAGTCACTTTATGAGGCACTGGGAGTTAAGGCTTCAACTTATGAATGTTAGGGGGAAATGATTTAGTCTGGGGGAAATGAAACCAGATCTTAAAAGAAATCCACTGGAAGGGAAAAATGGCATAAAGAAGAATGGAGGATAATGACTGATGATTTCATTAGTAAACTTCATCCACTGTCTAGAGCACTTGTTCTCAAACTTTTTGGTTTAGGCACCCCTTCACAATCTTAAAAATTATGGTAGACCACCCCGGAGGGTTTTTGCTTATGTATTGCCTATCTATCCATTTTTACTATGCTAGAAATTAAAGTGGATATTTTAAAATGTATCTCTTAAATCATTCAAAACAACAACATACATAACACGTTTACGAAAAATAAGTGTATTTTCCAAAACAAACCAAAAAATTAGGAGAGTAGCATTTTTCCACCGTGTTACAGATCTCTTGATGTCTAGAGTACTAGACAACAGGCTGGCAGCTCCCTAGCTCCCCAGTGCTTGCCTCATTAGCCTCTGATGAGCCCCGTGCCATGTGGATGGGTACAAACATGGGACATCAGCACCTCACTGCTGACCTGGACAGCAGAGAGAGAGACAGTGGCCAACATCACAAAGCCATTAAGAAATGCCCTGGGTGGCTCTGTCCTCCCTCCATCTGGGACAGGCCCCCATCTTTTTGGGTCTGAGCAACCCAGAGTTTTTGTCCTCTTTTTGCCACCGCCTGGCAGTGGGAGAAGTGGGGAGGGAGACAGTGGAAGTGAGGTTGAGAGGTAAGAGGTCGCATACACACAGGCTCACTGAGTGCATGTTTCCCAAGAACCTTCGCGCCAGGAGTTTCTACTGCTAATAGTAGTGACAAGAGCTGACACTGACTGAGGGCTTCCGCCACGCCAGACACATCTGATTCATCTGCATGTGTTTATTTACTTAGACCTTGCAACCCTGGGAAGAAGGTGCTATTGCTCGCCTCATTTTGCTGGTGAGGGAAAGGAAGGCACAGAGAGATTAAGTAATGTGCTCAAGGTCACACAGCTAATCAGCTGCAGAGGAAGGGTTTACACTCAGGAAGCCTTGCGCCAGAGTCTGTGCTTTTTCACACTATATTGTATACAGAGAATATGATGTGATATCCTTTTCCAGGGAGGCAAGGAGCTCCCAGTCTGAAAGGAAGAAGGAGGTCCAGATCCAGGAAGACAGGAAGGGGCAGATGAATGGTGCAGGTCAAATATACTCACTTAGAGGGAGAACTTGGCCTTGAAGAGGCCTACATGCAGGTGGGAGGAGATGTGTCTTGGAATCACGGGAGAATCCACATTTACTAAAGAGTCTGCAACTGGCCTCAGTCCTTCAACCTCCTCCTGCCTCCAGCCAGACCCAAAGGGCACTCTCCCAGCCTATGAACAGCAGTGAGGAAGCCCACACTGGACACAGTCGGGTCAGCTTCTGAGAGATGCCACACCCAGAAAGTGTCAGATCCTGAAGTGACATGGAGAGAAACTTCGAACTGTACGGGAGCCAGGCGGCAGTCAGGGCGAGCGGAGGCATTCGAGAATAAAGCTTAGTAAAGCTAAGAGAGACACAGCTGGGAGCGGGAGCAGGCCCACGGTGTGCTGTAAACAAAGGCCACTCATTCTGGGGACAAGAGGACTTCTTCTGAAGCCCCAGGGCTCTAGCTGCTCTCAGTAAGTCTTAACGGCTGCTGTGTCCAGTGTTTGAACTGATGCTTCTACCACTTGCGAAAGCATGCTCTCATGTTCTGTTTCAGTGTATAGTAAAACCATCAGGTTGCGCTCAGAGAGCCCCAGGAAAAGAATGCCTAGAACAGTCTGATGAAGAGACAGAGCAGTCTTTTGTTAGCCTGTGAAACAGGACATCTACCTGCCGAACAGCAGAGTTGTCATGGTGCATGCTCCAGGCGCTCCATTCAGCTGGATTCTGTGCTGGGTTCCCATTCCCCTGTATGACATACTCTGAAGCTATGCAGCCTATGGTCCTGCCCATCAGGCTCTTTGGCTGTAGGACCATCACTCTCAAGTACTGAGTATTAGAAAATTCCTCTGTGGCAAAAATGAACTATTGGGACTGCATCAAGATAAAAAGCTTTGACACAGCAAAGGACAAAAACAAACGACAGCCTACAGAATGGGAGAAGATATTTGCAAATGTCTTATCAGATAAAAGGCTAGTATCCAAAATCCGTCAAGAAATGGGAAAAAGACATGAACAGACATTTCTCCAAAGAAGACATACACATGGCCAACAGACACACGAAAAAATGTTCCACATCACTCGGCATCAGGGAAATACAAATCAAAACCACAAGGAGATACCATCTCACACCAGTCAGAATGGCTAAAATTAACAACTCAGGAAACAACAGATGTTGGCAAGAATGCAGAGAAAGGGGAACCCTCTTACACTGTTGGTGGGAATGCATGCTGGTGTAGCCACTCTGGAAAACAGTACGGAGTTTCCTCAAAAAGTTAAAAATAGAGCTACCCTATGATGCAGCAATTGCACTACTAAGTATTTACCCAAAAGATACAAATGTAATGATCTGAAGGGGCACCTGCACCCCAATGTTTATAGCAGCAAGAGCCAAACAATGGAAAGAGCCCAGATATCCATCGACAGATGAATGGATAAAGACGTGGTGTGTGTGTATATATATATATATATATATATATATATATATATATACACAATGGAGTACTACTCACCCAACAGAAAAAGAAATCTTACCACTTGCAACAACGTGGATGGAACTAGAAGGTATTATGCTAAGCGAAATAAGTCATTCAGAGAAAGACAATTATCATATGATTTCACTCATATGTGGAACTGAAGAAACAAAACAGAAGATCATAAGGGAAGGGAGGGGAAAATAAAATAAGATGGAATCAGAGAGGGAGACAAACCATAAGAGACTCTTAGCTGTAGGAATCAAACTGAGGGTTGCGGGAGGGAGGTGGGTGGGGGGATGGGGTAACTGGGTGGTGGGCATTAAGGAGGGCACGTGATGGAATGAGCACTGGGTGTTATATACAACTGACGAATCACTGAACTGTACTTCTGAAACTAATAATACACTACATGTTAACTAAATTTAAATAAAATTAAATAAAATTAAAAAAAAAAAAGAAAATCCCTTTGCAGCAAAGGAGCTGGGAGGACAAGCACTTGGGGTCTACTGGTCCCTCATCTCCAAGAAGTGAAAAACGAACAGGCACTTAGAACAGTCTATTTTTCTTGTTGACATATTTAAAAAAATGAACCTCAGAGACCATGATCAAAGAAAAGATATTTTACTAAAGTTCTAAAGAAAGAGGGTAAGAGCCCTTTCCTAGGACACAGTATGTGGCCAATCTGGAAGAGTCGCCAAGAGAACACTTTAATGCATAACGAAGAAGGTTCTATTTCCATTTTAGGGTGCTATGATCTTATCATGGTTTTCAAAAATAGAAGACAGGAAAAATACATTTTTATCCATTTTCCATCTGTCCATCCACCCATGCATCTGTTGATCCATCTATCCACTCATCCATCCATCCCTCCATCTAACCATCTGTCTGTCCATTCATCCACCCATCTGTCCATCCATCCATCCCTCCATTCATCCATCCACCCATCCATCCTACAAATGTATTTTTTTAATAAATGTTTTTTTAAGGCCTACAACATGTCAGGTACCATCCTAGGTTAGTCATGGGGTGTACTGATAATTACAATAGATATAGACCATTTTCAGAGTTTGCCATCTAACAGATGAGGATGCTGACGAAGCTATTACAAGTATTTCAAGTACGGTGAGAAGAAAAGATGTTCAGGGTGCTACAAGAGCAAGGAGGTAAGGCAAAGGAAAAAAAAAAAAAAGCCAGGCATTAAAATGAAAGTGTGTTCACACAGAGATATTCACACTGAATTAATACATGGCTTAAAATCTCTTTACCTAAAGATCCAATTAAAATGTGGGAATGTGGTATGTCTCATACCTGCATTTCAATATATGACCTAAGCATATAATTAAGCTGTGTTTTTAAAAAATGCAACCCAGTGAAATCTCAGACCCAAATCCTGTCTCTTGCGCTGTTTACTAAATCCCCAATTAGCAATCAGACAAAGGCCATTGTCTCAAAAGCAGTAATTTGGTCTTCAGTGTGATCTGAATTTGCAAGCTTATGTGAATTGAGAATCAGAACTGAACCTGATATTTATCCAAAGTGGGGGGAAATGCTTTCTGATGCCAGAAAACAGTGACAACCAAGAATAGCTGAAGAGGTCGGCAGAAACTTGACACTGAAAAGGCTTTTATGCTTCTGACAATTATTCCTTTTCTGTCAAAAAGGTTTGGTGCCTTTTCCTATCAATTCTCTCCACCTTATTTCAAAATTACTCTTTGAATGAGATGATGAATGGTCTCAAAAAACTTTCAGAAACTGTGAAAAATGAGCAATGTATCGATGAAAGGGGGAAGCCAAAAGATTCACATTTCCCCACATAGAACACCAGAAGCAAAGTGAAGGGACCTATGTCATTTCACACTTCCAACCAATTTTCAGGGGAAAGGGCTGATTCCCTCCTTTGGAATCTCATTCATAATGATGACAGATAAGGAGCACGACCAGGGCCCCTTCAGGCCGCATGTGGGTGTCCCTGGGCAGAAGTGGTTGGAGACCTAGTGTTTTCTTGGTGGACAGAGGCAACCTCCCACACCCACTCTCCAGAGAGAGACTTGTGGCCAAATACAAGCTTTAAGCACCTGACCCATGGATGCAGTCTCCACCCACAGTGAAGTCTACCGGACAGGGCGTTAGCCGTCCCTCATCCCCTTGGCGCCGGAGCATGGAAAACTATGACTCTAGTGTATAGAGCATCTGTGAAGAGACTCCAAGGCTACCCTGAGTCTATGAGGCCAGTGTTCTGCACATAGCAGAGAAGGCACCCCTCCATCCACTCCCCAATCAAGGGGGTCAAGAGAATATTGAAGATGGAGGACGTATCTAGGGTGACCAATGTTTGATTGGCTATATGGGAGGGATAGAATTCCCATTCTTAAAGGGGGGCATGTCCTCTTTTTTTCCCCCAAGGAAAACCTACATCTTCTTGTTTCCTGACTTTTAACTGCCTATCACACAAGTTCAAGAATAGGTCATCTTCTTTAAACTAATAGAGAAGGATGATTAAGTCAAGTTACATTTTGGCTGTTTGACCTAAAAAGCCGATTCCTTCAGGGAAGGAGGAGCATGATGGTGTAGTGGTGATGGCAGGGGAGATCAGAGAGGAGGAAAAGGCCAGGGTGGCTCAGTAGGGTGAAAACTCAAAATGTTCAAAGTCTCTGGTTATTGGAGACTTTGAACATTTTGAGAAAGCAGTTCTAGACGAGTCATCCAGGGGAGACAGAGAGAGGAACGCTGAAGGAAGTGTGGTGTTATAAGGGGATCACCTTTCATTTCCGGGAGCTTGGGAGAAGAACAGGAAGAGAGAAAACTACAGCTTGGAGGGGAGGAGACTGGTCAGTTTAAAAGGAGAGGGCAGGGTTGAAGAAAGGAGGACAAGAGAAGCCGTCAAGTTCTGAGGAGATGAGAGGATAAGGAATCTTGGATTTGGATGACTTTAAGCTTCTCCAGAGGTACCACTGTGAACTGCCCATCTCAGGATCCACAAACAGGCCCAGGTTCTAGTCAGAGCATCATTCTCATCTGTTTGAGGTAGAGGCTGGGAGATCACCTTCTGGGCACACATGTGCAGACCTTAATAGTTCACATGGTACTGCCATATGTATTATCTCAGGGCCCATCCCATCCACCTGTGGGGCTGGCGGGACAGGTACCTGCACCATTTGACAGAGGCACAGTCTTGCCCATCAAAACACCACCTTCAGAACTGGGACCTAGGTTTCAGACTCCAAGCTCAGGGCTCTTCCTGCTGCCTTGTGCTGCACCTGCCCTTGTCAGAGGTTGGAGAGCTGAGCGCGACACCTCCTCCCCCTGGAATCATTGGAGAAATGATGCTTTCCTCCTGTCAAGCCAAGTGGACGCCGTGCCTCTTCTCACGGCCTCTTTCATTCAGAGTCCACTGGAGACAAAAGTTGATGTAGAGTAAAGGAATAAGAGAGCAGAAACACTTTGCTTCTACAGAGCAGACAGAAGAGGGAGCCAGAATGCTTTCATCTACTCCAGGGGCTGGAAAAGCCACACCTGGGGCCAACAATGTAGGTGACCTGGTCGGGGCTGGCCCGTGAGTGGATGGAGGGCTGGGAAAGTAACAGAGTCACAGACCCTAGGACAGGGGGGCAGAGTAGGCTACTGGGTTGGAAGCTAGTCTGGATAAGGTCCTGATTGAACAATTACACCTAGAATTAAATATGACAAACAGCTTGTTCAGGTACACGAAGCACTGGCAATGAGATAAGCTTCTCCAAGCTCTCTGCTGATGCTCTTGTTTCATCAAAACCACAGTACCTTCTCTCCCAGGGCAATGATCCTCCCCACCAGATACTACCTCACTAGATCCTACTATGGTGGTACCAGAAGATTCGTGCCAGTCACAATGGTCTTGAAACAGGATGTCTTGGCATCAGTAATCTATTTCCTCCTTAAGGAAGACTAGCAGTGTGAGGTCGGAAAGGCCTCCAGAAGTCATCTCTTGGCCCTTCCAGAAGAAAACCTGGGATTGGCCCAACATAATACGTACATTCCCTCACACACACACACACACACACACACACACACACACACACTGGAAATTATGGGATTCTTTGTTTTGAAATACTAATTTTGATGGTGATGAGGTTGGATGGTTTTATTTTAAAATCATGAACTAAGAGGAATAAAATAAAATTAGTCGCAACTCCCAACAAACACCCAGAGAAGTTCAGTGACTTTGCTCAGGTCCAACAGCGAAAAAAATCCGGGTTCTTGACTTTCAGTTTTATGATTCTTCTGAAATTATGTGTCCTGGAGCCAAACAAGATAGAGAAGGTTGCTAAAAATACCCAGACATAACCACTGAATCAGGGGAGGGGAAGGCACGCAACGATCTGGAACGCCTCTTCAAGCTCTTGGTCCTTATTGGTCCTCCAAGAAAGCAGGGACCGCTCATAGAAGGACAGATGCTTATTTGGCTGATGCACCTGCAGAATGACACTGCTTCCCAGGGCTGGTTAATGTAGACCCTTTGGCATTTTCGCCTTTGATTTCCTTAATGTGATCGCTCTGTTTTCTTGCTGTCTGACAAAGGTCAATTTCTATTTGTCCTCTAATAAGTGGGCTGCTTAATGCTGGAGGGAAAAAAAATGAGCAACAGGAAACCCTCACTGCCATCTACAAATAACTATAAAGTAAATCATTTACTACGGTTTCGTCTTTGAACTTAAAAATTTTTATCACATACAAATGTACCATCATTAGCCTTCCCTGGCAGCATCCAGCCCTTTATGGAGTAACTGCCTCTCCAAAATGATCATGCTTTTCTGAACATGCTGTATTTTTGGCTGCAGCCTTGAATTGCTGGGAATGCAATTGCTTTTTAATTGGAACCAACAACCAGTGCTGGCTTGGATTCAGAGCTGAGCCTCCCTGCGTCAAAGATGTCTGCTAGAACCTTGAGATCAGCGGGAGGGTGGCCAAGTCACCCACATTCAGGGTTATGACTCCCCAGGGAAGCTCTGTTTGTATCTGGGGACTCTGCTGGCTCCAAAGACAGAATTTCTACTCTCTGACCAGAAAAAGAAGTACCTGGCACTCAGGGGAACTGGCAAATAGAAACTGGTAGGAGTCTTCTCCTTGCCCAGTTGATGTCTGCAAATGTGTGAATAAACCAGGAGCTCAGAAGAAAGGAAACAAAAGAATCACCAAGGAAATTTTTAGTGTTCTCTGTCAGTATGCCAGGACCAAACGTCCCTCCCTTTTCCCAAGGGAAACGATTGCAGGAATGGGTCCTCTTGCCTTCTGTGAGGGGAATAATCAGCACTCCAGAAAGAACCCATTGCTTCAGGTTCTCATTCTATCAAGCGATTATTTAGAATTTACAGCTTATTAATACAACAGCACATCTCATTGACACAGCATGCTAAAAAGCTTCTACTAAATCAGATATCAGCACAATGGCTTGCTAAACACAGTCTCTTTTTCACGCATTCCTTTAACTAATTTTAATGGAACACATGAAGGGCATGAGCCGAAGGCCAGTCGTCCACACCGAAATGCAGGCAGAGGAATTATGCACAATATAAAGTGACTAATTCTAAGCGTCTAAAGGGCTATTTCCACAGGCGCAGCCCTTAGAATGGGGTGTGTGTTGTAGTAGGCTTAGCCTCTGTGCTGTGTGGGATGAAAACCAACACAGAGAAAAACCCAAAGAATTCAGCACAATTCTCTCTTCTCCCATTCACAAGCACTCAAGTCTGACTCTAAATTCCTTCATTCTCTTAGTCAAGTTTGCAAACAGTAGACAAAGCCTTCTACATTGGAGTGTGTGTTGGGGGTGGGGAGGCATTCCATTTGAACTTACAGACATTGCTGAACAAGGTTTCTAAGAACATGCGAAACCCTACCTTGGTCTAAAGGATGCTAACTGCTTCCATTACTGATGCTTTAGAGATAGGGGATTCAGCCCACTTGCCCCACACAGGGGCTGGGTGGTGGCTGTGGGAACTGTCCAAACTCATGTCCTGTGCTCCTCATCAGGGACTGTCCCCTCAGCTAAGGCAGCCCCTCTGCTGTCACCACACTTCCTCCCTCCCTCTGCTTTGGATCATATTCCTCCAGCCAGAAATTCCAGGCCATGAGCTCCTTCACTGTTCTAAGGTTTTCCCTCTGCAAAGTCAGCAACATACTAGGGCACCCTGGGTTATTCTAGGCCGTGGTCCTCTTTCTCTAAATTCCTGTAGCACTTTCCCGGCCCTGGGTAATACAGAGTTTCCCCCTTTCCCCAAGAGTCTGACATATTAACACCAACAGGAGTCAATGCCTTTTGAATGCCTACAGCGGCTCTAAGACCTGAAGTGTTTTTTGTCATCTCACAAGCATTTGTCTTGTATTTCTGTATTGAGAGCACTGTGCTAGGGCACAGTGAGGAAGACCAGGGACCAAGCAATTCAGGGAGGTAGTAGGACATGGGAAAGAAGCTTATAAGCTCCTGGGGGGGGGGGAAAGACAAGTCAACAGTTGTGGGTTTGTCTACAATATACCACTTTCACAGCCACCATGAGCAAGGTGGGGAGGGCTGGCTGGAATGAAGGATTACTTGTAAGTAGCGGTCAGCTGGCCCTTGAGCTGGGATCTTGAAATCCAGTGCCTTGGACTGGGGTCCTCTGTGCAAGGGGCCTTGAGTGCCTGCCCGTAGAGGACAGATTTCAATCTGGCAGCAGTAGGGATCCAGCAAATGTGCCTCACAGGGAGAACAGCAGGCCCTTATCTGTTTTAGAAAGAGGAGATTGCTGGAAAATCCCACACGGGTGGAAATAACGGCCTCAGTGAGAGTAGGCAATGGGCACAGAGAGTAGGTGTTGCTGGCAGACAACCTGAGGGTGTTCAGAGGGAACCTCTGGATGAACTGGGTGCAGGGCAAAGTAAAAGGGCAGAGACAGAGGTATTTCTGATTCCCCCAGGACCACACGTGATTACGACGACTACAGTAAAAGCTGTCAACTTACCTTTGAGACTTTCCTTTAGCAACATTCCTTGGGTTCTGACAAGTACTATTTTCACTTGTATTATATTTTAGCAGCTTTTAAGGATTTTCTGGGTATTCTCCTTTGACCAACAATGCTGTATTTGGGAGCATCTTTCAAAGCCCAAGACTCCCCACAGTGGTCTTTTGATTAACCCTATACTATCAATTTCTGGTCTTATATTGTGATCAGAAAAAAAGATCTGAAAATTTTCTGCTTTTTAAGATCAGTGACAATTTTGCAGGCTAGGATACAATCAGTTTTTGTGACTGATTCACGGGCACTGGAAAAGAAGTTACATTCTCCTTCTGGGATGTATTCGAGTTCTAAAAATATTTACCTTTATAATTATGTGTGTTCATTCACTCATTAATCATATAATTGATGAATAAATGTTTGTTAAATATGATTAAGTCTATTATACCTTTCACATCAGCTATATAATTCCTTTGTTTTTTCCCCTCAGTTTGCCAGATATGCTGTATGTTATAGCAGATAATGGTGGACTAACTATTTCTACTTTGTGTCACACCCCCGATTCACCTGCTGCTCTGGGCTTGCTTCCTTCTTTGTCTCCACTGTGGCTGAGGTGGTTTGCTCTCTTATTCAGAAGGCACTCGCTACTCACAAAGGGCCATTCGTGACCCCAGCCCTGCTTCTGACCTGTTCGTACCTGACCACTCCTCAACGGCTCACTCATTCTGCATCCATAATATCCTCAGGAAAGCCCAGGCAAAAGATTCAGAACAAAAGAACGATGCCAGGGAAATGGAAGAAGACATATTGTTCAGTGTAGACACTGACTTGTTGATGAAGGCTCTGGGTGGGAGGAGTTAGACAGGTGGCTTTGATCAGGGAGAAGAAAGGGTGTCAGAGGACTAGATGTATAGTTGGGTCAGAAAATGAGATGGTGTTTGGTGTGGACCTAGGTGGGGGGGGGTGTAAAAAACCAGGCAGAGTTTGGGTCCCTTCCGTGGTTATAACAGATGAGCTAAAATTATATGACTGTACTTGGAAACTTCATTATTTTGATACTGCCTGTATCTGTCTCGCTATTTTCCTTTAATGTCGGATTTTACTAAGGTTATTATGACAGTGATATTTACTGCTCATTGACTATCCATGTGCTCGCTTCCATGTCCTGGCCTCCCCCTAGAGGGATGAAAAATAAATCACTGCAATCCAATGAGTGGTTGGTGGAAATAACGGGCGTCACACCTGGGCATTTAGGACCAAAATTGGCACATGAGTCTCCAGTTTCTCTTTTCCCTGCTGCAGTGACCTGGAAGCCAGTTCCAGATGGTGGAACAATGAGATGCCTACCTAACTTACACACTTGCGCGTCCATTTCAGGGAGCGAAAGAGGCACTTGCTGTAGGCCTGCCGGGACAACAGTACTGTGGGTGCCCTATGGTAAGCAAGTTGGAAGCGGACTGCATCCCTGAATGACCACTTGAAGGCCACTGCCCTGGACAGTCCCAAAGCTCTCACTGGACTTTGTGGGAGACAAAATTTTTGTGTGTAAGCAACTGAAAATTCAGGGTGAAGTTGTTACCACAGCAGTGCTTATCTTGCCCTGACTAACATGGTTCTTTGGGAAGTATCAGTGTGACTCTCGATGTGCTGACCATCAACGAGGAATGAAGGGGCTCTGCTTTGCATTTGGTTGGCTCTGTTGAGAAAGCACCAGAGGAAGAGCGGGAATTCTTCCTCCGAGTGGAAAGAAGAGAGAGTCTTCTCTCCCTCTTTTCCTCTGGGGACTTTATTTTTTTCTCTTTTTCTTTGGGAACTCCTATTCTTCACTGATTATACTTCTGTGTTTTATTACCATGTCAGTCATCTTTTCCCACATTCCTTGAGAAACATTTCTTGTTTATTTGTTTATCTTCTTTAGGGTCAGTTTTAATTTTTAGTGCAACCAAAAAAAATAGTACATAGTTTCTTATGGTTTTAATTCTACTTTCCTTTTTCAAAGATGTATTTATTTATTTATTTGAGAGAGAGAGAGAAAGAGAGCATGAGCTGGGGGGGGGGGAGGAGGAGAAGACTTCCCACTGAGCAGGGAGCCCGATGCAGAACTTGATCCCAGGACCCTGGGATCACGACCTGAGCAGAAGGCAGACGTTTTAACCGACTGAGCCACCCAGGAGTCCTGAATTCCACTTTCTTATGTGCCACTGTTTATGATTAATAGATATAAATACCCCCTCTATCTTATTGAGAATGTGTAATAACTGCTTCCTAACTTTTTCATGGGTTGCAAGTAAGAAATAATTCAGGTGCACCTTTAAGCTCTTAATGACTTTATTCTTTTGTGCTACAAAATGTTTCCATGGGCTTTTGATGTTTTTCCTGTGTGTTCACACACTTCCTTGAGTTTGATGAATTGATGATAAAACTCTTTTATTCCTCAGGCAGTACTAGAAGCATTTTTTAAAAAGATTTTATTTATTTACTTTTTTATTTGCGAGCCCACGTGTGTGAGCATCTATGTGCGTGTGATTTGGGGGAGGGGCAGAGGGAGAGAGAGAATCTCCAGCAGATTCCCCACTGAGCACGGAGTCTGACACAGGGCTTGATCTCACGATCCTGAGAGATCATGACCTGAGCTGAAACCAAGAGTTGGATGCTTAACCAACTGAGTCACCCAGGTGCCCCATACTGGAAGCATTTTTAAATAGCTTCTCATCCTATCACCATCTTGGATGATATCAACTTGTATTTTAAGAAGCCATCCAGTTGAGGAGCATGCCCTGTACGTATGGGCCATTTATTTCTGACCACCAAGTAATTTTATCACTTTGCCTCCCCCTGCACCTCTTTCAGGTTCACTATACTCTCCAATAATCCTGCTCGTGGCTTCTTGAGTGTTATCAGTCTATCCCTCCCTGCTTTAGAGACCTGTGATCCCAGATTATGAGCAAGATAAGTCAAGATGGGATTTCCCCGTGTGTGTGTGTGTGTGTGTGTGTGTGTGTGTGTGTACAAGTGAGTGTGAATGAGTGTTATAATCATGGCTAAAGCTAACTGAAGTAAACTCAGCAAAACCAAGAGTCTCCTGAGAAATATTCGCCAACCCTATGACCATGTACATAAAGGCAGGGCAGGGAACGATGAGGGTGGGTATAAGGCCAACTGAGAGACAAGACACTATAATCAGACTACCGGGATACCATAAGTACCCCTTCAGATACTCTATGAAAGTAGAGATGTCTGGCTGTTGCCATGAGATGAAATGAGAGGCTATAAAGATCAATAAAAAGAGGATATCCCTAAGGAGGAAGGAGACAAAAGAAAGGACAATGTCGCAAAAAGATAACACTGCCGAGAGCTGTGGAGTCTCCTTCGCTCTCTTCGTATCAAGTGCTGGCCACCTGAGCCCACTGGCCCAAAGTGGAGAGAGGTTTGGGTGAGTAACATCTGCAGGAGTGTCTACCATGAGTTGAATGCCACTGATTTCTGTGCATTGATTTTATATCCTGCTACTTTACTGAATTCCTGGATGAGTTCTAGCAGTTTTGGGGTGGAGTCTTTTGGGTTTTCCACATACAGTATCATATCATCTGCAAAGCCACACCAACTACCCTTAATGAGTTGTAGTCCACAAACATTTATATTGGGAAGCTCTTCCAATATGATTTATATTAACGTGCCTCCCTTGATCTTGGAGCGTTTCCCTTAGGCTGAAGGGATTTCTCCTTCCTCTGCACCTGTCCTTTCCTTCTGGAACACCATGACTCATAGGTGCCTTTCAAGGTGCTGTCAGAAGTGCTTCCAGACGACCCAGTCCTGGAGTTCTCTCCCATAATCCCAGCATCCCCTGTATTATTGTGCTCATCAGGCATTATTACAACTATGGGTTTCTTCTTTTTCTTCCCTGAAAACAGGACCTAGGACTTCTTCATGTTTGTATCTTTTGGTATTCCTCCTCTCTGTGGGTATCGAGCACATGAACGGGTGAGAGAATGAATAAACAGAACGTTGATACCAAGGGGAGTCTTCCTGAAGTTTACATACACAGTGTTGAAGACTGGGTCAAGTTTGAGGATGGGGCCTGGGGACAGCTTTCTAGGTATCCCAAATCCACGTCTTGTCAATGTAGCGTCAGTGATTCCTTTGGAAGGGAATCCCCCCCAAACAGGTCTTTGTCTGTGGGAAACCAGGTGGGTTTAACCACTCTGTATCCAGAGCATGATGTGATCTTAGGCTTTAGGCATAATTTCTAGAATAAGGAGCTGGCCGGGCTCTTTGCCCCCCATCCTGCTCTTTGCCATATCAGAAGGAAGAGTCAGGTTCTTCTCTGAGCAAAGCAAGAAGAGAAGATCCCAGACGGTAGGAGCTTCAAGCATGAGATTAGAAGAACCAGGGAGGAGAAACTAGGTACGTTTATCCCACAGAAGAAAAGACTAAAGGGGAAGACCGGCTGTTTCCGTTACATAAACGTTTAGGTCCCTCCCAACAGAACTGTACAGTGAATCCGAGAGCCTGAAAATGACCTGGTGGGACACCTCCCCTGCGATGTGGTTGCAGCTGCTCCGGACCCCCAACAGCTGCAGTGAAAGAGGCTGGAGCTGGATGGAATAGTCTGTGTGCAAAAACTATTTTGGAGAGAACACCATGTAGAGTCAATTATCATAATTCCATTCCTAATTTGAAATGCTCCAATTACTCTATGTTACCACCACTTTTCCAAGTTCAAACATCCAAGATGCAGCTTCTACTGCCTTCCGAGGTCACCACTGATGACCAAAGGAGGGTAAGTCGGTTTGGGGGTATGCCCTGGGGGCTCGGAGCTGCCTCCCCAGCAATGGGACCTGAAAGCTGGAACCTAAAACCCTTTCTTCTCAGCACAGATGGAGGATAAAAGAGCTAAGATTCCAACTCTGAGAAGAGAGCAATATTTGCCAAAAAAAAAAAAAAAAAGGCATGAAATAGTGTTATTTCTCTGTGTAGATATATAGCTTGGGTGGAAAATACTCCGTGCATTTTTTTTTTTTTTTTAATCAGGGATGCTCACAAAATTCCTTTCCTAAAGATCATGAACTCAGGACAAGAAAGAACTCAGTTTGAGACATGCCCCAGAGGGAAGTCAGGAGGCATATTGATTTACTTGGCAAGTGTGACAGGACATGGCAAAGGCCAGCCTTGCGTGGGTCAGTTGGAAAGAATCCATTTGCAGCTGCTCCAAAGCCACAATTCAGCCACTAAGGTGGAGAGAGAGAAGGCAGAAGAACTGCGAGAAGGTTGTATTGAGGACTGCACTGAACTCTGAGGTTGATTCCCTACATGCCTGTTGGACTCAAGGCTCCCTCCCTCCCTCCTCTCGTCTAATCTCTCAGTTTCTCATTTTCTCCCTACTCCCTCCCTGCTGTCTTGCCTCCTTCCTCCCTCTGCTTCCTTCCCGGCCTCCTGTTGCCCTCTGGTCCCCCAAGTTCCCTGAAAGCCCCTCTGATGGGCTCTTTGGGTCATGCTCCTCCACCCATAGGAGGGTCCTGCCCCACCGCGGTAGAGGGCATGGTCTCTGGACACTGGCTGTTTATTGTGAATCTACGTGAATCTGCGTGTGCCTCAGTTTCCCACCAGGGCACTACTGTGCACATTCAGAACCACGTGACCCCATGCCTGGCACGTGGTCAGCGATTATTGTTTAGCTATTGCTGTGATGATCACTTGACCCTTCCCACTGTGCCCTCTGCTTCCCCATTTTGATTTCCTGTCCCATAGCCTCCCAGAGAAACTGCCCCTCACTTGGTCTAGATCAGTGTTTCTCAGCTTTGTCTTTTATGATCGCCCTCCCAAGAAGCCTTTTTGGGGTTCTTCCTCCCCCATGCGATTTTAATACATGGATATATCTGTTCGTGTACCGTGGCCCTTGGAGGGCGATCAACCATTGTAACATCCAAGATTTTCACTCCTCAAGAACCATTATTTTTACCCACCCCCCACAAGGAGCATATTACCCCACTGGGAAGGCATGGTCTACATCAGTGGTTCTCCACCAAGGGCCGACTGTGTTTCCTTCCCCTCCCCCACCCCCGGGACATTTGGTGACACCTGTTTTTAGTCATCAGAACTTGGTGGAGGTTGCAGGCACCACAGG
The DNA here is from genome assembly GCF_003265705.2 of Callorhinus ursinus. NCBI lineage: Eukaryota > Metazoa > Chordata > Mammalia > Carnivora > Otariidae > Callorhinus > Callorhinus ursinus. The sequence goes on along the minus strand of NW_027397117.1, from coordinate 7,353,439 downwards.
CATCTGGTGGGTAGAGGCCAGGGATGCTGCTACACATCCTAAAACACAAGGACAGCCCTTCTCCCACAGCAAGGAATGGCCCAGCCCCAAATGTCACTGGTGTCCAGGTGAGAACTTCTGCTCTAATGGATGACCCTAGGAGACTGCTCAGGCAGAAGAGCTATCCCAGGTTTAAGCTTCTGCTGGCCTCTGGCTGGCTCTCATAGAGGGAAGGGCCTTTCTTAGGATTCCACACCGTGACGTGGTGACAGCACAAGGCTCCCTGGAGGTACTGGCTAAGACCACACTTCCACAGCCTATGAGGCTCCCAGGCCCCGGGGAGCCCCAAATTCTGGTCGCTCCTGCCCAAACCTGTGGCTCTCAGAGACTCACAGAGTCCAACTGCCACAGAGAGGCACTGATCTTTTAAATAAAAGAAAGCAAAACTCCTAAGAACATGTTGCCCCAGCTTTCCAGATGCGGTCAGACCAGCCTGCCTCCTCTCAGCCCTGTCTCTACCCAAGTCTGTTACAGGTCATGTGGTTCTTCCTTCATTGACTTCTCATTAACTCAGGAAAAAGTGCCCAGTGTGCCAGGGGGCCTACGAGGCCACACAAGATCTGACCCCTTCCTGCTTTTCTAAACTTGCCCCTCTCAGCCTGATCTTCCTGTTCAGCCATACAGGCCTTCCCCAGGGCCTGGAACCCCAGGAACCTCCATTTGTCTCTGTAGCTGGAGGCACTATCTGGCCTGCTCTCTCTCTGGAACACTCTTGGCTGCTCTCTGCTCTCCTCTTTTCCCCTTTAGGTCAGGCTTCAATATCACTCCTGAGAGCTGTCCTTCCTGACCACAAATGTCTCCTGCCTACCACCTAACCCCCTGTTCTTTCTCACAGCACTCAACCCTCTTCCTTCACGTAATTTATCCCAATGCATTACTGTCCACTTGTGTGTGTTTAGTTACTTAACGCCCAATCCCTCAACCAGACCGTCAACTCTACAATGTAGGAGACCTCTCAATACCCCAGGCCAGCATACAGTAGACACTTAGTAAGTATTTGTTAGACTGACTGAACTCTAGGCATTTCCATAGGATCCTGTTCACTTCTAATTGCATGCTAAAATATTCCTAGAAAGTTGGTTGAGGCACCTCACTTCTGCAGATGTATCTCCTAGGATTTTCTGCCTTAAATCTACTAAATTAAAAAAAAGAATAAAAAGCCTCCAAACAAATCTGAAAGTCCCACTGGAAATAAAAAATTACCACCCACTACAGATAAGAGAAATGATAAACACAGCTGTTGTGACTTCACATGTGTGAGATCAACACGCACATTCCGTGTTATCCATATCCCTGCCCACCAAGAAAAGCCAGTTGTCAAATGCAGTCCATGAAGGACACACTCTGCTGCTTCTGAGGGAGTCAGCTGGTATTTCTCAGAGAGACAAGCCTCTTCCAGAATGTGGATTTGTTCCTGCCTTCTGAAGTACAGAACTACATCTCCCTCAGAGTAAGAAACGAAGCCGTGATGCTGTGCATAGGGGACCATGAGGAAAGATGAGTCTAGGCCAAGCACAAAGGGGGCTGGGGGCAGAAGACCCACAAGGCATTCCCGCAGCACTTGTTCCTGCAATGGAGACAATCTTTACTATGTCTGCCAGGAAACCACTTCTGGTCTCCTCGTTTCCACAACGCTCTGCTTCCACATGGTGGACAGCAGAAAATCACATCTGGCCTTAGCGCAATGTCTGTTGTCATAGTCCATCACTGTGACTTCTCTAGGCCCCAGCAACCTCCTTCTCTGCAGACATAGGGGTTGACACAACACTTAGCTCACTTTCTTGCACACAGGACTCAGAACATGTTTACTGGACAGAATTTAATTCCTTCTCTGGTGGGGGACTAGACCATGGTTGCAAGGACTGAACGCGGCAGTGAAGACAACCCATAAAGGAAGAAAGCCCATTAAGGAGATGGCAGAATAGAAAGGTGAAGGGAGGGAGGAGAGACGGTCCCTGTCCCCTGCCCTTGGATGGGGATGGCTAATCTACCCAAGCTGGGGGGTAGATTCGGGAACATTTTCCAATGTGCAGATTGTATTTTCCTCAAATTGCTGTAATTATCTTTCCCATTCTACCTGTGCTTCTGTAATGTGACCCTGACATCCTGCCTATCAAGAAGTGGGGTCTATGTCTCCTCTTCCTGAACCCAGGGTTTCCCTTGAATTGTGACTATGGTAGAAATGACACTGTGACTTCAGTGGCAAGGTCAAAAGTGACACGTTGATCCAACTTCCACCTGGCTCTTTAAAGATGCTCTTGGAACCCAGCCAACATGATGTCAAACTGCCCAAATTAGCCCATCCAGGAGACCACCTGGAGAGGCCACATGGAGCTGTTCTACTTGGGAGCCAAGTTCAGGTTCCAGCTGACAGCCAGTATCAGCTGTCAGACATGTTAGTGAACATTCCAGAGGATTCCAACATTCCAACTCCCACCCTTTAAGTCTTTCCAGCTGATGCCCCAAACATCATGGAACAGAGACCAACTATCTCCCCCTCCCCCATATTAGTTTCCTCAGCTTGCCATAACAAAGACGTCAGACTGGGGGCTGAAAACAACAGGCATGTACTGACTCACAGGTTGGGAGAATAAAGCCCAAAATCAAGGTGTTGGCAGGGCCTTGCTCTCTCTGAAACCTGTAGGGGAGAATCCTTCCTTGCTTCATGGCAGCTTCTGGTGGTGGCCATCAACCCTTGGTGCTCCTTGGCATTCCTTGGTTTGTAGCTGCACCACTCCAGACTCTTCCTGTGTCATCACATGGTGTTTTCCCCGTGTGTCTATGTGTTCCCTTTTTTCAGAACAGTAATCGTACTGGATTGGGACAGGCCCTAATGAACTTATCTGCACCTGATTACATCTACAAAGACCCGACTCCCACATAAGATCACATTCACAGGTCCTGGGAGTTAGGACCTCAACCTATCTTTGTGTGTGTGGGGGGGTGGGCTTAGTGGGGGGGGGGGCACAATTCATCTCCTAACACACTATACCCTGTCTGAATTCCAGATGCACAGAAGAGATAATAAAATGACCGTTACAGTTTTAAGGCATTCATTTGGGGGTTATTTGTCATACACCTAGAATCTGAACATCAACCAATTCCCTCGAACCCATCTATCTACCTCTTCTGTCATCTGGTTCTCAAGAAATTGTGCCTCCCACTTTTCTGCCTGCGTGCAGATCTCTTCCTGTCTTATATCCTTTCCCACAGTCTACCATAGCTGCTGGTTCTTTAGGTAGTGCATCCCCACACCGCAGAGCAAGCTTTGAACCTGCCCCTGTGTTCTCGGACTCTGGCAGGCCACCCTAATTTGTCCCAGACCCACAGCATGCCTCTGGGATGACTCTTCCTTGAGAACTTCCCCAAAAAAGAGCTCCAAATTTATCATAACCATTCCAAGCCCAAAGAACTGGCTGGTTTTCTGGGTGAGAAAAAGAGGAGAACTTCGCAGGAGAAAAAGAGAAAACGATAGCTTGTCAATGAAGGTGCGTATTCCTTTGGCCTCTTTTACATCAACAGAATGGACCTTTATAATTTCCTACATGGTTGTTCTTGTAGGGGAATGGAATGTGAATGTGCCTCAGAAAGGTTTAAAAGAGTCTAAATGCAAGTTTTGGAAAATATGTGAGGTTTTCATTCTTTCTATTCCGGTCACATAGAGGAAACACGGAGTTGCATTTCTAAGCTTGAGTATTTTAAAATTTATGAAGTTGTCAAATGCACAATATAGTTCCCATTTAGAATTCTGAAAGAAGAGAGAATTAATTACAAAATAGGCAAATGGGAAGCCGTTTCATACTCTGTGAAGCAGACAGTGGTTACATGAGGCCTTCAACTGGAAGAAGGGTCCATACATGGCATTCTGCATACGGAGGGACAGTGGCTTCAAAGTTGAGAGTCGCCATTGACAAATCCATCTGCCATATTTCCACTTTGACTTCTTTTCCCCAAACTAAGTTGTTTAAATAAGAGCCTCCATAATAATACAGGTCATTTGCAAAAACAGTTTTCTTGCTGAGTCAGACTGGTGTGTAATACTTAGGAAATGACCTTCCAGGACAAATGGTTTCAATTAGGGAGAGCCCCCCAGCACAAACCTTCCAGATTCAGAATATGATAAAGAGAGGGAGGGCAGAGGTGCTTTCATGCTTGAAGGTGGATTCCTTAGTGGGGACTACAGCCAAGGGATGAGTCCTTTAAGTGCAGCCAGCCCACCCAAGCACCATGCTGTGGAATGCATGGAAAAGCCAAGCCCAGGGCCCCAGACCCCACCTGCCTCGGGTTCTCCACTGCATCACTTGTCCCATCAGCCATCATCTCTCCCTCTGGTCTTCCTGGAACTCCAGTTCTCTGGCTATACCCTCCAGCCCTGATTCCTGTTCCTGTTCCCTACCTCCTCGTTTTAGTGATTATTCAGGTTCTCTTCCCACTACCCACTTCCCTGGCCATTGGAAGCATCCAGATTTCCAGGCCCAAACAGTCTCAGTCCCATAGGGACCAAGCCACTGAGAAAAGGATGCCCCCCTTGGCATCTTACCAAGGGAAAAAGGGATAAAACACTGACGTTTCCCAGACAGACTCTTATCCAATAAGCCAAAGGATGGACGCCAAAGATGGATAAGGTGGGTCTGCCCTACAGGCTATCCACAGGACAGCAAATATCTGAAAGGCCCCCCAAAACGTTCGACCGCTTTCCTGTCGAAGCTCTGAAATGTAAGCATTTGCAAGGGTGGTCTCTCAAAGCTGAGCATATCATGGTGCCTGTGCATTTGCACATATCCCCCCAACTACGGGATCCAGAGCTGAACGGAGCAGCTCAGGACCCTGAGGGCTGTCCCTTGTGGCGGGGCATTCGATAAGTCCGCATGGAACAGGGAACAAAACAGTGACATCCCAAACAGAATAGGGACAGGTTGATTCCCACCCTCTTTCCTGGGGAAGTAATGGAAAATGGCAACAAACACATCGGGCCAGGATGCCACTTTCTAGTCCCCTGCCCCAGAGACACAGAGCTATAAATCACCCACATCACTGTAGTCCCGACTAGAGAGGATGGTGTAAATTCAGGTTCACATTTATAGAGAATCAAATTATTGCTTTATTCCCAGGGAGATGAATGAGAGTGACAGACTTTTTGGAGTTGTAAAAATAGATGGATGCTTCCTATAAAATAACTCACAGACGCCTACAATGATTTACAATAGATCTGGCAGGCTGGGAGCAGGCAAGTGGAATTCCAGACAGCATACCACACCATTTTCCAATGGTAGAGTAAATGGTTTGGCTATTATGATAATACATTTCAACACAGCAAATATATCTCCCCTTAACAGAAATACATTAGACGCCATTTATAAAAATATCAACATCGCGGTTCTGTTTCTTGAACTATAACTTAGACATAAACATAACACAATTTATGGATGAGGAAATCCAATTTCATGCTGTTTCAAACACATTTTTGTTTATTACATAACTACACTTCTCTATATATGAGATAGTGTATTACATGAAATAGATGTATGGGCATGAGATCTATCTGTGTGTCTACATAGGAATTATGAACATCGTCTCGTCGGCTACAAATGGAATTAACTCTATGATCTGTATTATATACTAGCAACATCCTGAGCACCTACTATATGATGACATCAGTGCATAATCTGCAGTTTTCACAGCTACCCCGAGGGTGGACAGCTGAGGTGTTCTGGATGAATAAAGACGCCAAGCAGTAGGTGAGCAAGGCCACAGGGAGCTTTAGAGTCACAGAGATTGGGGTTGAGTCCTGGCTCTTCTATTTATTAGCTCTAAGATCTCGGACAAATTACTTGGCTTCTGCCCATCCCAGTGGCATCTGTAAAATGGAATCAGTGATGACTAATTCACAGGACTGTCGTGAGGGCTGAATAATCTGATGTTTATAAAGTGCTTAGCACAGTGTTAGTGCCAATCAACAGTAGATATTATTTTTAAGTGCCTCCCTCTCTTGTGTCAATTTAATGACATTGTGGGAACCCATTCTCAAACTCATTATCCACTTGCTTCTCTTCTTAAGCACCGAATATAGACTGACTCTGGTACCCAAAAGTACCACACAATGAAGGATACAGACAAGGCCTGTGAGCTCTTCTCCCTTCTGTTCCCTGCTCCCTCCACTCACTCATGACAGTGATGCTCTCTCCCCACTTTTTAGAGTTCTGGGGGGGCCCTGTTTGAACCCCTCTATGGGCTATTTCTCCTCTCTGGCTTAGCTTTGGTATGTGAGAATTTAATTGAGCTTTGACAATGAATAAGATGCTTTGGGGGATGGAGGTGTTCAGTGTTATTCTTATGCCTGGCAGTTCTTAAATTTTTTCCCAATGCCCTAGCAATAATAACAACAACAACAGCAACAACAACAACAATAATAATTACAGAGCCTCCACCTAATCAGATCCAGAAGCTCAGCCACGATGAAGGGTTGTGAGATGGAGCCCCGCAGAGGGCTCAGTGTTCAGTGTGAGTCTGCTCGTGCCTCTCCCTCTCCCTTCTTGCACTCTTTCTCTCTCAAATACATAAGATCTTTTCCGGGGGATGGGTATTAAGGAGGACATGTGTTGTGATGCGCTCCGGGTGTTATACACAACTAATGAATCACTGAACACTACATCAAAAACTAATGATGTACTGTAAGTTGGGTAATTGAACATAATAATTAAAATAAAATAAAAAAGGAGGTCAGAAGGAGACAAAAAAAAGTGTTTGGTGCACATTGTTATGACATACAGTACTGCCCAAATTTCCCATGGATGTTTAGAGCAGTTTTATTCATAACTGTCAAAACTTGGAGGCAACCAAGAGGTGTTTCAGTAGGTAAATGAACAAGTAAATTGTGGTACATCCAGACAATGGACTATTATTCAACTGTAAAAATAAATGAGCTATGAAGCCATATAAAGACATGTAAGAAAGCCTAAATGCGTATTACTAAGTGAAAGACGCCAGTCTGAAAAGGCTCTATATTGCACAATTCCAACCCATATGACATTCTGAAAAAGGAGAAACTATGGACAAAGTAAAAAGATCAGTGGTTGCTAGGGGTTGAGGACAAGAGAATGAATAGGCAGAGCAGAGAGGATTTTCAGGGCAGTGAAAATACTCTGTATGATGCTGAATGATGGACGCATGTCATTATACATTTGTTGAAACCCATAAGACATACATCAAAAGTAAACAGTAATATAAACAGTGAACTTTGGGCAATAGTGACATATCAGTATAGGTTCATCAAATGTAACAAATGTACCACTCTGGTTAAGGATACTGATAATGGAAGAGGCTAGGCATGTGTGGGGGCAGTGGGTATATGGAAAATCTCTGTACTTTTCTGTCAATTTTACTCTCAACCTAAAATTGCTCTAAGAAACGTTTTAAAGCCAAAACTTTAGGTCACATGATTTTAATCACCTGACTTGTAAACTCTAAAAGAGAAAAGAAAGTGAATTTCATTGTCCATTGCCACATAGTTTTAACATCCTATATCAAGAAGGTGATATAACCACACAGAGAAAATTACTTAAAATAACTTTAAATCATAGAACACTGACTACATATCCCCCGTGGAATACATCTTAAGGATAAAACAAACCACGAAGAAGTATTCAATTTCATTCAATTAAATAGGTAGTTGGCATTCTTATTTTGAAACCATTATTTACACAGTTGTAGATCATGCAAATAAGAAATTACATCAACAGGGACCAAGTCTTTCAGAAAAAGATAAGTATAAAATCAAAGAAGTAAAAATCCTGTAATCACAAACTCAAATCAGAAATATTAGTGTGAAATAATGATCTACATTTCTCTGCCTGCAAAACTCAATATGATATAGCTTTAAAAACCAACACAGTGACGATCCCGGGCACCCTGATTGACAAGACTCTGGTCTCTAAAGTCTTACTGTTTCCCATTAGAAGGCACTAGGGCTTCCTGGAGAAATGGCTGATTCTAGGTCGGGATAGGAAATATACAACATGAGACCAAAACCTCTTATGCCAGAAAGCAAGAAAGCTCTGCAAAGTAGATGTTCAAATCTCTTACTATTTTTTACTCTTGATTTTTAGGATTTATCATATATAATCTGGATAAAATTCCTTTGTCAGATATACATACACACTGTGAATATTTTCCCCAGTGTGTTGATTTGCTTATACATTTTTAATGGTACCCTTTGATTAGCTGATTTTAATTTTGGTTAAGTCTCATTTATCACTTACAAAAATTGTTAGTATTTTTTTGTGTCCAGTCTAAAACAGTAATGCCTACCTCAATATATTCTCTTCTGTTTTCTTCAGGGGCTTTATGGATCAAAGACCTAAATGTAAAAGCTAGAACCATAAAGCTTCTGAAGAAAACAGAAGAAAATGGATAGATAAACCACAGACTGGAGAAAAATATTCACAGTACTTATATATGAAAATAGTATCCAGTATACATATAAATCACACAATATTGTAAAAAATGGGGAAAAGAATATTAAGGAGGTCACATGATATGATGAGCACTGGGTGTTATATGCAACTGATAAATTGTTGAACTCTACATCTGAAACTAATGATGTACTAGAAGTTGGCTAGTTGCATGTAAATAAAAAAGATACACAGATTATCCAAAATACAAGAAAAGGTGCTCAGTGTCTCAGCCATGAAGGAAATGTAAATTAAAACAACACTGAGGCACCACTTCAAACCTAGTAGATTTGTTAAAAGAAATATTGACAACCCCAAATACACTAAAGATGCCAAACTCCTGGAACTCTTATATGGTGCTGGTGTGAGTGGAAAATGATACTTTGGAGACCCGTCTGGCAGTTTCTTAAAAAGTTAAACCAACGTTTTCCCTATGTTCTAGCTATTCAATCTTGAGGTCTTTTTACCCAAGAGAAACCAAAACATATGTCCAAAAATGACTTTTCCATGAATACTCCTAACAGTTGCAAATTGGAAACCACCCAACTATTCCTTCAGCAGGAAAATGAATGAACAAATTCATCATATATTCACACAGTAGCATACTTCTCGGCAATAAGAAAGAAGGAGTTGCTGACACATACAACAACGAGGAGGAATGTAAAACATATTACTTGTGTTGAAAGAGTAAAGTATCTGAGATATGATTCCGTTTATGTGAAGTTCTAAGAAACAAATCATCAGAAATCAGAAAATGGTTGCCTGGAAGGGGTGGGGTGGGGTAGTGGCGGGAAATGATAGCAAAGGGGCGAAGAGGGATTTTTCAGGCAGCGGAAATGCTCAAATCGTGTTTTGGGAGGTGATTATAGGGATGTATATAACTGTGAAATCCATCACACTGAAGACTAATAATCTGTGTACTTTGTTGTATTAAAGAATATCTCAACAAAAACACATATAGAACAGGCAAACAAATCAATAATGACTGTAATGGGTTTAGACACATAAAATACATATTAAAAAAACAACAACTATGAGTCCATAATATTACTGGGGGAGAAAGAGCCCATTGGTCATCTTTGGAGGTTGCTATGGCACCAATTTATTACTCTAAAAATGTTTAAATGACAGGAAAGAATTAAGCATTTATCCTGCCTTTCCTGTTTGAACTGTATTTCAGAGTATCCAAATAGTTGGTGAGGGAAAGTTCCTTTTCAATAGGAGAGATCCAGCTTATAAATGCAGAATTAATGTAGAGTTTAAAAATCACCATTTCGTAGGCCTTAATGAAATAATGGATCTAGGCAATGATCATTAGTGGCTGCTCAAACCTTTAGGCGAAAGGTTGATGAGGAACATCTATAATGGACGAGTCGGGCTGACAACACACGAACCCACTGTTGAAACTTAACATCACAAAGTATGAAACAACCAGATGTTATATATCTCCTGATGTGATGTGATAGGAAGTTTACAGCATTACTTGACGTATTCTTACTGGGAAGGAAAGAAGGGAAGGAGGGAAGGAAGAAGGAAGGAAGCCAAGTCTAGTAAACTTTCTAGGTCTAATTACAGTGGTTCTCCCTTATCCACAGGGGATATATTCCAAGATCCTCGGTGGATGCCTGAAATTGCAGATTGTACTGAACCGTAGATATACTATGTTTTTGTTCTATGCAAACATACATAATGAGGAAGTTTAATTTATAAATTAGGCACAGTAAGAGATTACAAGAATAACTACTAATAAAATTTAAGAATTATATACACTGTAATAAAAGTTATGTGAGGGGGGGCCTGGGTGGCTCAGTCGTTAAGCATCTGCCTTCAGCTCAGGTCATGATCCCAGGGTCCCAGGATCGAGCCCTGCATCGGGCTCCCTGCTCAGCAGGGAGGCTGCTTCTCCCTCTCCCACTCCCCCTGCTTGCATTCCCTCTCTCGCTGTGTCCCTCTGTCAAATAAATAAATAAAATCTTTAATAAAAAAATAAAAATAAAAGCTATGTGAATATGGTCTCTCTCTCTCTCTGAAAATATCTGATTGTCCTGCACTCATCCTTCCTTCTTGTGTTGATGTGGGATGATAAAATCCCTATGTGATGAGATGAAGTGAGATGAGTGATACAGGACATCGTGACATAGCATCAGGCTACTACTAAAGCTAGTAGTAGTCAGGAGGATCACCTGCTTCCAGACCACAGTTGACCATGCGTAATGGAATCCATAGGAAGTGAAACTGCAGATAAGGGGGGACTTCAACACAGCGCAGAGAACATGGAGATTAGAAGGAATATAGTTTTTTTTTTTTTGGTTTTGTTTTGTTTTTTAAAGATTTTTATTTATTTATTGAGAGAGAGAGAGAATGGTAGAGAGAGAGCATGAGAGGGAAGAAGGTCAGAGGGAGAAGGAGACTCCCCGCTGAGCAGGGAGCCCGATGTGGGACTCAATCCTGGGACTCCGGGATCATGACCTGAGCCGAAGGCAGTTGCTTAACAACTGAGCCACCCAGGCACCCTAGAAGGAATATGTTAAAGACATCAAGAAGCATCAATCTGCTCAGAATCCAGATTGTGCAAAACTTTACTGGACAAATGACTTGGGGTCTTCAACAAATGAATGGTATGAGAATAATAAAGGTGAGGGGGAATGTTACAGATTAAAAGACATTTAAAGAAATCTATCAACCAAATACAGTGTGTGGATCTTGTTTGGATCCTTGTTTGAACAAAGCAACTGTGTGTGTGTATATGTGTGTGTGCGTGCATGTGCGCGCCCTTGTGCACACAAGTATGGACAGAGAGATCTCAAAGAATTTTGAGAAATGTTTTTGAGAAACATGGTCTGGGTATTGAATTTTACTAAGTGTAAGTTTATGTTGAGCCTATGCTGAAAAAAGTCTTTATATGTTAGCAATGCCCTCTGAAGTTTTTATAGTTGGGATGGTAGGATGTCTGGGGATTTGCTTTCAAAAAGCTGAGGGGCAGTAGCTGAAAAACACATAGCAAAATGTTGATATTTGTTGAAACTGAAAGATTAGTACATTTGGATTCATTAGACTGTTCTATTTTTGTGTATGTTTAAACTTTCCATAATAAAATGTTGAATTAAAATAAAAGAAATTAACATAAAACGTAATGACTGAATTCTTCATTCTCCAATTTGTTCTGAGGGGAAAAAATAGCAAGAGACAAAATAATCAAACCCCTCATCCACTCAGGGTAGAATTCCCAGCCCATACAAAATTAGCATTAAAGAATTTCAGAAACTCTATGGAGGCCATTTTATTCTACAACTGACATCACATTGCCGGCTGTCCTTCGGAAGGTCTCTTGAGGAAGATTTTTTGGTGTGGGGGTGTGTGTGTGTGTGTGTGTGTGTGTATGCACGCATGTGTGTGTTTTTTCAGCTTTCTACATATATGAGCTTATTTTGTCTTCTTTAAGGGGATGGCAATACATTTTAATAAAGACAGCAAAATGGCCCCGCTATCTAATGCCATAAACTGTTTAAATTAACTTCCTCTTGCTCTTACCATGTCCTATAAAGCACTCTTCTGCACCATGGTAAGAGCTAGAAGAGCAAGGTGTCACGACAGGTTTTAAATCTTTACAGATAGGTGGCTCATCAGCTGTTGTTCCGATGGGGAGTTTGTGGGGACCTCACCCTCTCCTTTTGGGAAGTGTCATAGAAACAAAGAGGCGAACACAGTGGGACTGGATGAGCAGCTAGGAAACTCACATATTTGCATGAAACTGAAGCATGGAGCAGAGATATGAAAATTCTAAACATCTTTAAAAAAACTAAAATCTTTTCCCAAAAATAGGCAGAAAAAGAGATGAAGAGTTCTTAGTTAAAAAAATCTTTTCATGTGTCTGTTGGCCATCTGTAAGTCTTCTTTGGAAAAATGTCTATTCAGGTCCTCTGCCCATTTTTAATCAGATTATTTGCTTTTTTGGTATTGAGTTGTCTAAGTTCTTTATATACTTTGGATATTAGCCTCTTACTGGATATATCATTTGAAAATATCTTCTCCCATTCAATAGGTTCTTGCCATTTGCAACAACATGGATAACTAGATGGTAGAATGCTAAGTGAAATAAATCAGTCAGAGAAAGACATATACCATATGATTTCATGCATATGGAGAACTTATGCAACAAAACAAACAAAAATAAAAAAGAGACAAACAAAAAACAAGACTGTTAAATAGAGAAAACAAACTGGTGGTTGCCAGAGAGGAGGTAGGTGGAGGGACGAGTGAAATAGACATGGGATCAAGAGTACTCTTACCATGATGAGCACTGAGTAACATACAGAATTGTTGAATCATTATATACCTGAGATTAATAAGCACTGTATGTTAATTATATTTCAATAAAACAATAATGACAATAATGCTATTTTCCTAACTCTTCCATAGGCCACAGGCTCTAACCATAAAAGGGGTCACCATGCCCTAGCTCCTTTAAGTCACCCCAAGTCCACAGCACCACAGTCCAGCAGACCCCCGAGCAGGACAGTGCCCTTGCACTGGAACCTTCTACCTGCTCACACTCCTGGCCGGGGCTCCATCCCACGCCTACGTTCCCTTTGACATCTCACTGCCAGGTCACAGGGAACCGCTACGCCTCAAACCCAACGTTTTTAAAATGGAACTCCTCAAGTTCCCACCTAGAGACCTTCCTCTGTGCCAGTGTTCACTAAGTGAGTCTACCCCGTAGCTGGGAAGGATGGGAAGCACCCTCCACATTCACTTCTCATTCATTCTTCATGTTCAGTCACCAACCAGGTACTGTTACTCATACCTCCCGGATGGCACTCGTCTCCACCTCCTCCTTTCCATGCCTCCTGAAGGACCAACTTTGCGAACCCACACATGCTCTTCTCTCAGCTGCCATAAGCTCACTCTCTTGGTTTTTCTCTTATTCTGGCCCACGTCTTCTCAGTCTCCTTTCCAGTTGCTCTTTTCATGCCTTAAATGTTGTTTTCTGGACTTCTGTCTTGTCCTTTCTTCTCCTTTCTCTAAACAACCTCCTCCCTCTCACGACTTCAAATATGATCTATGGACCAAAATGCCCAAGGCTACTCCAGGCCTAGGCCTCTCCTTAACTTAAGCCCTATACAGCCAACTGCCTCCTGGATAAACTTGGGTGTTTCAGAGACTCAACAGAAAGCACTGCCTTTCTGCCTTCTCCCAAACCTCCTCCAATGTTGTTCCTTATCTCAGTAGCACCAGCATTTCCCAGTTGCTAGAGCTAGGAATGTGGGAGCTGGCCTTGACCCTCCCCCCCAACTTCCCGCCATTCCCTTCATACACTCAGTCTTCCTCTTATACTGTCTCTTCTACTTTCTGAATTTGTTCATGCCTCTCCCAGTGCCCCAACCATAGTCCACATTCCCTCACTGAGGCTTCCTTCCTCTGAGTCTACTCAGCTTTATAATCCATTTTCCACGTGGCAGTCATAATGATCATTAAAAAAAAAAAGAAAAAGTCAGATGACCTCACTTCCCTTAAATCCCTTCCAAGGAGCTGGGTGATGGGTACATGGGACTACACATACACGTGTATATATATATATCTTTTTTATTTTTTCAAAAATTTTTTTCAAAATGTGCACAGCGGCCCTTAAAGAAAAGCCAAATTCTTGTTTACAAGTCCCCATAAGCCAAGCCCCACCCAGACTGTTGTCACCACACCCAACATGTTTCCTTCTTCCTTTCTCTGCTCCACACATCTGGAACTCCTGCAGTTTCTAGAATATTTCCCTGTCAGAATTCCAAACCTTTGCACATACTATTCTCTCTGCCTGAAATATTATTTTTCTCTGTTGTAACACCTTATTGAGGCATGACTGACATATAAAAAGTTGTCCTTATTTAATGTATACACCTTGATGAGTTTGAAGATATGTATACACCTGTGGAACCATCAACACAATCTATGCTATAACATATCTATCACCTCCAAAAGTTTCCTCCCACACTCTTTACTTATTATTATTACTATTAGTATCATTATTATTTTGTGACAAGAACACTTAAATCATAAGATCCTCTCAAGAGATGCAGAAAAGCATTTGACAAAATTCAACATCTGTTTATGATAAAAAAAACTAAACAAATTAGGTATAGAAGAAATGCACCTCAACATAATAAAGCCCATATATGATAATCCCAGAGCTAATATCATACTCAATAGTGAAATGCTGAAATCTTTTCTTCTAAGATCAGAAATAAGGCAAGTGTGTTCACTTTCACCACTCCTATTCAACCACTGAAAGTCCTTGCCAGAGCAATCAGTCAGGAAAAAGAAATAAAAGGCATCAAAACTGAAAAGGAAGTAGTAAAATTTTCTCTATTTGCAGATGACATGATTTTATATAAAGAAAATGTAAAGACTTCACCAAAAAACTGTTAGATCTAATCAATGAATTTAGTAAAGTTCCAGGATACAAAATTAACATACAAAAATCAGCAGTATTGCTATATACTAACAATGAATTGTCTGAAAAAAGAAATAAAGAAAATGATCCCATTTACAATAGCATCAAAAACAATAAAATACTTGGGAATAAACTTATCCAAGGTGGTAAAAGATCTCTACTCTGAAAACTATGAGACAATGATGAAAGAAATTGATGAAGACACAAATAAATGAAAATATATCCCATGTTCATGGATTGAAAGAATTAGTATTGTTAAAATGTTCATACTACCAAAAGCCATCTATAGATGCAATACAATCCCTATCAAGATTCCAATGGCATTTTTTGCAGAAGTACAAAAAAAATCCTAAAATTTATATGAAACTACAGAAGACCCCAAATAGCCAAAGCAATCCGGAGAAGAAAGTACAGAGCGAGAAGCATCACATTTTCTGATTTCAAGCTATACTATAAAACTATAGCAATCAAAATGTGTGACAGAGGCATAAAAACAGACAGACAGAGCTACAGAATAGATTGAGAGCCCAGAAATAAACGCCAACATATATGAACAACTAATATTTGACAAGGGAGCCAAGGGTACTCAAAAGAGAAAAGACAGTCTCTTAAATGGTGCTGGGAAAATTGGATACTCACACATAATAGAAAGAAACGAGACCCCTATTTTACACCACTCACAAAAATTAACGTAAAATGGATTAAAGACTTAAATGTAAGACCTGCAACCATGAAACTTCTAGAAGAAAACAGAAAAGAAGTTCCTTGGCATGGGTCTTGGAAAAGATTTCTTGGATATGACACCCAAAGCACCAGCAACACAATAGAAAATAAACAAGTGGGACTAGATCAACCTAAAAAGCTTCTGCTCAGCAAAATAAGCAATCAACAGAGTGAAAAGACAACTATATCTGATAAGGGGTTAACATCCAAAATGTATAAATAACTCATACAACTCAGAAGAAAAAAGTCAATAAACGGGCAAAAGACCTGAATAGACATTTTTCCAAGGAAGACATATGAAAGGCCAACAGGTACATGAAGTTATGATCAACATCACTAGTCATCACAGAAATGCAAATCAAACCACAACAAGCTAGCACCTCATGCCTGTTAGACTGGTCATCAGCACGATGACAAGATAAAGGGATCCCTTCTGCACTGTTGGTAGGAATATAAATCAGTGCACCCAGTATGGAAAAGTAGGGAGGATCCTCAAAAAATTTAAGACTAGAACTACCATAAGACCCAGCAATTCCACTTTGGGGAATATATCCTAATGAAATGAAAAGGCTAACTTTAAGAGATGTAGGCGCTTCCATGCTCATTAGCAGCATTATTTACAGTAGCCAAGACATGGAAACAACCTAAGTATTCATCAACAGATAAATAAAGAAATTTATTATATATTTTATTTATTATTATACATAATAATATATGTATTATTTATATATTTGTAAATTTATATGTTTATAAATTTATTATATATATAATAGAATATTATTCAGGCATAAAAAATGAGGAAATCCTGCCATTTGTGACAACATGAAAGCATTATGTACCTTGAGAGAGCATTATGCTACATGACTTAAGT
Organism: Callorhinus ursinus; assembly: GCF_003265705.2. NCBI lineage: Eukaryota > Metazoa > Chordata > Mammalia > Carnivora > Otariidae > Callorhinus > Callorhinus ursinus. The sequence continues at coordinate 7,336,914 of NW_027397117.1, read as the reverse complement.
CAGACAGAGAAGACAAATACTGCATGATCTCACTTACATGCAAAAATCTAAAAAAAAGCAAGCAAACTCTTAGAAAAAAAAGATCAGATTTGTGGTTACCAGAGGCAGGGGGTAGGGGAAAGGGGAAAGGTAGTCAAAAGATACAAACTTCCAATGGCAAGATAAATACGTACCAGGGATGTCATGTACAGCACGATGACTTAGCACTGTTCTACGATTTACATGAAAGTTGTTAAGGGAGTAAATCCCAAGAGTTCTCATCACAAGGAATTTTTTTTTTTGTCTTCTCTTTTTATTGTACCTATATAAGAGGCTAAATAAACTTACTGCAGTAAACATGTCACAAAATATATAATTCAAACCATCATGCTGTACAACTTAAACTTATACAGTGACATACGTCAATTATATCTCAATAAAATAAATTAATTTAAAAAACCCACAACATCTACCCTCTTAGCAAATGCTGAAGTACACCATACAGGCATTATGATGTCCAGGGAGTCTCTAGGACTTACTCATCTCACCTAACTGAAACTGCCTGGAATATTCTTACTCCCACACTCCACACCCACTCCTTCTTTGCCTATTTAAATTCACCTTATTTTTGAAGTCTTAAACATCATTCCCTCAGGGAGGCTCTTCCCAACTCCCTAGACTAAGTTATATTCCCTTGCTAGATTCCCCCATACCATCCTCCCAGCCTGTCTTTTCATACTGAACACACTGGAAGTTATTAAATGAATGGTTTTTCTGCCTGACCATAAATTTCATGGAAGTCGAAACCATGTCAATCACTGCGGTACCCCCAGTGACACCCTGCTAGAGCACAGAAGGCACTCAACATGGCTCCTTTCTATTCAAAAGCGTGCCATTGAACTGCTGCCCACCTAAAACATATGCATCTTGATTAAAGGCCAGTGCAGGAAACCCCAAGGCCAACCCTATCCCCAAATGACCAGGAGCTTCACCCTGAATTTTATCACAGATATACTCTAATCCTGCACAAGGAAGACATTCACATAGCCAGACATGACCAATGCCAGCAGGAAAGGGAGAACCAAAGACTCAAACAATCTAAGGAGGAGGAAAACTGAACAGAGCTGATGGTCTGGTCCCCCTCCCCCCAGGAGTGACCATTATCCAAATCACAACATTCACTAGATGTGGTAACTTGAGCCCAAGAGTTCTAAATCGAAGACGAAAGTCACAGGCTTCTAGACATCAGGGCTCTGGATGGGTCTCAGAGAGGGCAGGGGGAATTTTGATGGTGAAGAGGGGTGCTGGATTAGGAGTCCCAAATGGATGGAGTAGTGGCTGGGATGGGGATCATGGCACCAGTCAGAGGTGGTCTCATGTTCCTGCTTGACCGAAGACATTCATTTTCTCTTGCCCTCAGATGTTATCACTCCTGGTCCTCACACTTTCAGACTCCATCTGGGACTATATGTACATCAGCCCCCCGGTTCTCAGGCCTTCAGAGTTGGGTTGAATTATACCACCAGCTTCACAGAGACAAGAGACAAGGTGGGAAGCAAAACTGTGAGCAAGAGACCAGTGTGAATGGGATATTCCATGTTCACTTGGGGGCCTGGGGCTTCGGCCACCCCCAGACAGCCTATAATTGCTAAATGACCACTTTGAAGGAGGCAATCCTTCAAATCTGCTGCCATTGTTACCCTAATTGGCTCAGGAACTATGACGGCCAGCGCCTGGGGGTAACCCTGCAGGTCTTCAGTGTCTTGAACTCAAATGGCCTGGGCTGGGCAAGATGGCAGGGATGCCACCCTTGGGCCCACGTGGGTCATGAGAATGGCATCCAAATGCCTTAGGAAAATGGTGTGGCCCGGGAACACCATGCACTGTGAAGCCAGCAGCTGCAGCAGCCAGATCAAACTCTGTCATTTAAGCACATTATTGTCACTCTGAGCAAATTCAAATACACACATCCTTTGCCCATCACTCACCATGGCAAGAGTCTGAATCTTAGTAGCCACTGTTGGGGAGCCTCCGGTGAGAGCTGCACCAAAGGGAAAGCCCTGGGGCTCGAGTGGGCCAGGTGAGAAGGTTATCACACCTCTGCCTCCCCATACCCTCTAGTTTACTGACCTGCATCACGAATCACTGGTCTCACAAATATTTACCAAAATGTACACATACAGTCCTTGAGGTTCCCGATCAAGCAAAGATGTTTTTCTGAGAGTCTGAGGATCCGATAACATCTTTTCTCTTGTCCTTCTTTAGGAATGGCTGCCCGACAGGATTCAGTAGACTCGGGTGTCACCCTTTTCTACAAGGCTTCAGAATAAGATAGTACCTTTTCTTCCCAGAGAAGTCTGATAGATTGGAGAAATCTAAAAACATCTGATTTTACACCACTTAAAAGTAATCTATCTGGTCCTGCTCTCCTTGGAGAATTTTTTTTTCTCTCTTCCCATTTAGACATGTTACAATAATATGCCTTGTTAATAGTTTCTGATTAATGTTACTCAGAACAAGATGAAACCTTTCATTTCTAATCTCATTTATTTTCTCAGTCCTGAAAAGCTCCCCCCACCCTTCCCTGTAGTGATTGTTTTGGTCACAGGCAAGCTGCCTTTCACCTAAGCAACAGCCTTAGAGTCAACCCTGCTGGGTGTTTTTCCCTGAACCACAGTAAGACTTTACGTTTTTATCCTTGTGATACATCTTTACTTACTGAGGATGGAATTAAAAAGTAACAAAAAATTTTAAAGAAGAGTTAGAAAGACTGCAGATGGACTTATTTCTTGGTGAAAAAAAATCACAAAGAAAGATAGTGCTCTCATATTAAAATTTTCCTACTTAACTGAAGCATAAGATTCAGGGTCATTTCTTTTTTTTTAAAAAAGATTTTATTTATTCATTTGAGAGAAACCAGTGAGCAAAGCAAGAGAGAGAACATGAATGGGGGGCAGGGCAGAGGGAGAGGGAGAAGCAGACTTCCTGCTGAGCAGGGAGCCCGACACACAGGGCTCGATCCCAGAACCCTGGGATCATGACCTGAGCTGAAAGCAGACGCTTGACTAACTGAGCCACCCAGGCGCCCCTATTTTGCATCATTTCTTATAGGTTAGTTTGTATAATTGTATATGTGTGTGCTATATGAAAATTATATATGTGTATGGGTCCATTTGTGTATATTAAACAAAGCTCTGATTTTTTTTCAAGCAATGGGGATGGCTTTCTTAACAATGTATTTATTATTCATTTAATGTGTGTTCTGAGTGGCATAAAACAGCACGAAATGAAAGAGAATGAATATAGTTTTTAAAACACAGATTACTTCATGTAAAAAATCAGAAATCCCACAGTCTCCTGGTCCAAACACCTGCCCGTGAATTTCATGAGGAAGTGAGTGCTGATACCCAAGGGGGCCCAGGCTGTGTGGGCTGGGGGACAGGGACAGCAGTGGCTGTGAGCAACAGCCAGAGGAAGGCCCTGAAAGACATGGATCCTTACCTGAGCTGCTTTCTGAGGAGAGGTATGTATTTGCCAGGAAGCAGGCTAAGGTTGGGGTGTTGACCAGTGGCTCTCTAACTTGGGTGTGTAACAGAATCAGTTGGCAGGCTTGTTAAAATACAGGTTGCTGAACCACTGCCCAGAGTGTCTGATACAGTAGGTGGGACACGGGGCCCAGGAATCTGCATTTGTAACAAGTTCCCAGATGAGGTTAATGTAGCTGGTCAGGGACCACCCCATGAGAACCACAGAATACTGTGTAGACAGCAGCTACGTGGACCCTGAGCACCGGCTGTGGTCTTGATGGCACCAACAGCACTCAACTCCTGCTTTAAAAACTGGCAGAAAACCAAGGCTTCTATAGAGTCGGCCCACAGCTCGCAGGACGACATGATCCACGGGCAACAAGGCATAAACATTCCCACATCTCCAGCGTGGATGCTGGATATGCCTGGGTACACAGTAAGAGGCAGGTGATCACACAGGAGGGTGGCATCCATGCTCCGATCCATCTGAAGCTCTCATAAAGACGTGCAGAGAACAGCCAGGAGCTGAACTGAAGTGAAGCCAAGGCTGGGAGCGGGCTCCGTGAACTGCTCACTGCAGCCTGTTCATAAGGAGCATGTGGAGTAGAACTCATTGGCCCCTGAGCTGGTTGGTGGTACATAGGCTTTGGTAAACGGGGCTCTGCTTCAGGATGGAAACCGGTGAGCCCCCTGGCCCCCTGGCCCCCTTCATGGAGGGGGCCAGCCCCACAGGACCATCACCACCATCACCACTGAGCCTGGCAGAGCCCCACACACAGACCTTTGCAAGGTCCAAGTCACTGCAAAGCAAATGCTTTTGCAAGTGTGGGTAGACAAACATCTTAGCGAGCCTTAGCACTGAATTCTGCTGTCACAGCTTCGGTTTTCCCCAGAACACAGTGGGCAGTGGCAATCGAATCTGGGAGTCCCTCCTGTCCTCAGAACCCCCCCCCACCTGTGCCCCTGGCTCCACTGGGGCAGTGCTTCACCCATCATCTGGTTCTCCCCTCTGTGGGTGATGTCTTACTTTTCATGGGCTTCCTTCTAACAGCATAGAGAGACCTCCAAATCTCTCTGCTCTTAAAAAAAACCAACAACAAAACCTTCACTCTCTCAATGTGGGGCTTCTGTCAGCTCATTTCTTTCACGGACAGGTACCTGCAACAAGTTATCACAGATTCCTAACACTCACTCAGACATGGATCTAATGGACACCTATGGAGCCATGTGCCGAGCACGGTTCTACGTGCTTGGGACACAAAGGGGAGCACATCAAAGATCTGGACCCCGTAAAGCTTGCAATCTAGTGAGGGCAAGGTCGAGAAAAACAATACTCATAATAAATAAGAAAATTCTATGGCATGCTAGAGGTCAGCGAGAACTTAAAAAAAAAAAAAAAGCAAAACAGCACAAGGAGAGAGAAGGTGAGAGCAAGGTGGCGGTCTAAGTTGCAGGCCAAGTTCAACATGCTGGGCCCAGATCTCTTCCTTCCGTTAAATTCCAAATGGATGAATGACAAGTATATTCACTATAATAACATATGCACGGGCTTTTTAATTGCGGGGCTTTACAGAGAAACCCTATGCAAATTCCATCAAGGAAAGAACCCAGCCTGACACTGAGAGCAAGAGGAAGTCTTCGAAAGGGAGTGGTCTGAGGAGGCAGGGAACGTCCTCACCACCCCCTTTCACAGATGGCCATTACATCACGAGGGCACGACGCCTTTCATTTCCACAAAGGGGGATCGAGGGTCGATGAGGGGCTGATGGAAGGTATAGAGCAGTGAGGGATACACGAGTGAGACAGGATGCAAAGAGCAGGCGTTGACTAGGGCAGGAGATCTGTCCTGGGTGTTGTTGCCTGGTAGAACAAAAATGAGAATGTGGTGGAGAGAGGCCAAAGAGATTCAGTGAATTTTAAATCTTACAATTGTGTCCTGAGTGGCTTCCAACAAGCCTCCTTCCCAGGGGCTCAGGTATGCAAAGGTTCAGGACAAAGGGCAGTGGACACAGAGGCCCCAGCTGGGGGTCTCCCCAGCACCCGCTCTTTGTGGTATGGATGCAGACATACTAGTTAAGTGGTTACTGTGTCTCAAGGAACCTCCCCGCCCCGCTCCAACTCCTGGCTGGGGCTCATTTATCTTAACTCCACAACAAAGAGGTCGGAATGCATCAATGTGGCCACCTTGCATTTTTTCTACCCTGGAATTCATTTTTTGAAACAAAATCTCAAGCAGAACACAGCACAACTGAGCCTTGGAAAACATGGGGGCTTAGGGCGCTGACCACCTGCGTGCATGCAGCCAAAAATCCATGTGTAACTCTTGACTTTCCAGAAACTTAACTACTCCTAGCCCACTGTTGTTGACCAGAAGCCTCACCACTACCATAAACAGCCGATGAATGCATACTTGGTGTGTTATGTGTATTATGTACTATGTTATGTACAGAAAAAATCTGATTAAGAAGATCATAAGGCAGAGAAAATACATTTACAATACTTTACCGTATTTATTGAAAAAGACTGCATATGAGTGAACCCGTGCAGTTCAAACCCGGGTTAAGGGTCAACCACGTACAAGTTATCTAACAGTGAGGCTGATGTGGGCTGGGGGCCCAGCAAGAGGACCATTCTGCCTCTTTGTCATTCCCATTCCCCATCCTCCTCCTTAGAAGCATTTCTAAGGAAAGGAAAGGTGCCAGGGAACACGGTCCTTCTCTTTTCTAGCCTCTTAACGATTCTCTGATGTACACAAATTGTCAAAATGCATCCAATGGAAATACTCACTAAGGAGATAACCTAATTTTAAGAACAAGTTAAGGAAAGAAGAAAAACTGGATGGAAGTGGGAACCAGATTCTCCGGCTCATGTCCAGAGTGGGTCACCAAAGCATGAAACGATGGTCAACCTTTGGAGAAGGGAAAGCCCAGGGTCCCCCTGCCTAAAGAGGGTGACAACCCGCTGGCACATTCTCAAGAGCGGGAATGGGTGAATTGCTCCTGCCACTCACCAGTGAAAGAAGCTTTAAATACACATTAAGGATGACCAGGCAGCTCTGCTCACAAACATGAATGAATCATGCACAAACCTTGATTCCAAGTTCGATATTTTCTCCCCCATACACGTCCATCCCAGGGTCAAGAAGACCGATTTCACCGAAGAACTTCCTGTTGACCACGAAGGAGCAGCCAATCATGGCTGGCGTCCTGTAGGAGCGAGAAAGAAGTCAGAATCAGCTGACATATATATGATTCAGCCACGAGAAAGAAGGAAATCCTGCCATTTGCAACACCCGTGGACCTTGCAGGCATCAGGCTGAGAGAAGTCAGAGAAAGACAAATACTGTATGTTCTCACTTATATGTGGCATCTAAAAAAGCCGAATTCATAGAAACAGAGTAGAATGGTGGTTACTGGGGGTTAGGGGCTGGGGGAATCGGGGAGATGCTGGTCAAAGGGTCTAAACGTGCAGTTCGAAGATGAGTATGTTCTGGAGATCGCATGCACAGCATTGTGATTATTGTCAAGAATACTGCACCCCATTCTTCAAAGTTGCTAAGAGACTAGATCTTAAATGTTTTCACTACAAGGTGAAAGAAAATTATGTGATGCGAAGGAGGTGTTAGCTAATGCTTTGGGGGTGATCATACTGCCATATATAACGTACCAAATCAATAGATTATACCCAATGTTAGATGTCAATTATATCTCAATTTAAAAAAAAAAGGAGGAGCTAAAGCCATTAAGGTGACATATCAGAAACCCCTCTGCAGGCACCGTCCTGACAGGTGCTGGGTTTCACTCTGGCAAATCGAGAAACTTCCCTGAAGTTCTCATTTCCCACACTCACACTTTCCATGAAGCTCTGTTTTAGCTTCAGACAAATTAGGGTACCCAGAGCATCCAGCGGCGACCTGGCTTCTGGGTAGCTCACACAGGACGGTCTCACATGACCCATGGGGTCTGCAAGCATGAGGATGGTTCTCATGGCACATCTGGTAACAGCTATGTGACAGGATGAGCATCCCAGGGCAGTCACAGAGAAGCTCAGAGGTAAGGACCGAGAAGAGAAGAAGACTCATCCAGGAGACCACTGGTGCCCAGGGAGAGGCCACCTCAGCCTGCTGGGAAGAGTGCCCGGGAGGAAAGATGAAAAGTATTGGCAGGGTGGACTGTGACCATAAAGTCTGGAAACAAAGATCTGTACTTTGTTTTTGAATATATTAATCCCCTTGATTATTTCTTCTAGCATGGGCCACAGGCTAATGAGGGACAGCACACCAAGTCAGAGCTGAGGCCCAGGGAGATCTGGTGCCCTGAGTCACAGGGTGGGTGGGGCTCAGGACCCACCCAATCTTAAAGTCCACTCTACTCTCCAGAAAAGGCTCCAAGGAGGAGTGGGCAAATCCCTGAGCTGCCAAAGGCCAGAAATGCTGTTAAGATGCTTTCCGGAGGAAAAGAGACAGGAAGGCCAGTGAAACTCCCCTGGGGCCACCAGGAAGCTGTTCATGAGGTGGAATTCTCTCGAGCTGAACCGTAAACCTCCACGTCAGATCCTCATTTGCTCCTGATTTTGAGCTTGACTTTCACCTTAATATCCAGATTTCCGACCCCATGGAACACCTCTTGGAACCCATGTGGTAGAGCAGTGGAGGGGCACACCAGAAGAATCAGTGCTCAGCGCTGAGTGGAGCAGTTTGAACGCTGATGTTGCCACTGAGACCCACACTTGTGTGATGTTAATGGAATGTTCTGGATCCCAGTTAAGTCCCTATGGAGTATCGCTGTGCAAAGAGATGCAACGTTCACAAAGGAGGGGTTCAGTGAAGATTGTTCCTCTGCCCTCTCATTGGGAAGCCCACCCATAATGTTTTCTCCAGAAATCCCATACCAATCACAGCCCTGTACATGGGGTGTGGCCTTCCACAGGTGCCACGCGGGCCACACCAGGGAGAGGAGGTGCTTCACTTGTTGATCCTCTCCTCCTAGCCCTGCGCCCCTCAGAGACAGGCAGCTGACCCCAAACATGAAAAGTACCGTGTGAGCCCGACCCCTGGCATCAGTCAACTGAACCAGGAATGAGCACTAAACCCAAACTGGGTCAATCAAATCATGTTTTTCCTGAGGAAAAATTTGGAGTCAGGAGGGTTCTGGAAGTGAGAACCACATGGTCTCTTTCATCTGTAGGACTCAGGGTGTCATTTTGGGACGGCTGCATTGGCCTCCGTGTGCACGTGCATGATTGTGCAGAGGAAGGAAGCAGATGCATGGTGGAGGTGTGAGGCCGTGGTGAGGGACAACCTGGTGACTTTGGCCCCCCATCAGCTGACAGGCCTGGTTCTGCCCTCTGCCCCCTGGGGTCATGCGAGAGCCCCCCCACCCCGAGTCTCTGTGTTCTATCTCCTTGACTCAAACCGTGTGGAATAGGTTTCTGTTCTTCCCAACCAATGATGGGAACACATGCTATCTCCTCCTACTTATGATCGTGGCGGGGGAGGGAGGATGTTTTATCACGCAGCCACAGGGGAGCAAACTGCAGGGAAGAGTCATTCTGGGGGAGCTAAGCGCCAGGGTCCACCCAAGTGAGAGAGAAATGCCATCAATGGGAGGTGACAGGGGTCTGCAGAGGAGGGGGGAACAGGAGGCCGCACCAGGAACACCTCAGTTTTCTTGAGGGCAAGTGCTGAGCACATCAAAAAACTCTGATAAGCTGGAACAATCTCCCCAAAGCCTGTGCTTAGCATCTAGAAATTCCCAACATTAACATACATACATAATTAAGATCCTGCCCCAAGATGCTGTACTTTCTAGCCCCTCAAGGGTAAGCGAGGCTGTTGAAACCAGATGGCACCGGCACTCAACACACACCCTCGAAGGGGTGGCTTGGGATAAAAGGATGTTTCTCAGAGATTGGCTCGGGGACCCACGTGCACCAGCATCACCAGGATGGTTTTTAGAAAATGCAGACTTGTGAGTGCAGCCGAGAATTGTGCAACCAGGTTTCCAGAGACGGGACTCAGGGACTTGGGTCTGTAGCAGCAGACCCATCCTGTGGAGCCATCTGCTCCTGGATCGGTCAGGTGTCCGGGGGCAGAGAAGTTAGCCCCCTGGTTTCTTATTCCCAGGAGCAGAGCAGGCACCGGCTGGCTACTGGTGAACAAATGAGTGACTATAACACAGCTGGGTGGTCGCCCCTGGTGGGGAAGGGCTCCGTGATGTCTCAGGGGCACAATGGGTGAACTGGCCCAGACCCCAAGGACAGCAAGGAGGCACGCTGTAGCTCGGGCTGACCAGGAGGGGCGTGAAATGGAGGAGGAGATGAGGAGCAGAGATGCAGGGAGGAGGAGGAAGTGGGGGAGGGGTGAAGAGGAGGGAGGGTGGGCTTCGAAGCACAAAGCTTTCACTGTCAAGGAGGGTAGACAGGCTGCTTGTTCCTTCCAGATCCCTCTCGGATCGCCCTTTGGGAAACATCCTTCCCTGTCAAGCAGCGTGATATTTTAGTATAACTGGCTTCATCTGGGTGGTTTTTTTGCCTGCGGGTGGCGGGGAGAGAAGAATTCACAGGAGCTGCCCTGGGTCCCCTCTCTGCTCGTCACAGCTCTGTTCCGCAGAGTCAACTCGGTTCCCTACCAGGAGCCCTAGGATTCCTCACGACAGAACGGAGAAGTCCCCAAGGGCTTCCTCGTTGGAACCAGGCCTCAGCAGCTGAAAGCAGGCCCTGGTGTGCCTCCTGGGCTGGCCGTCAGAAGCTGAAGGTGAAGGGCGGGGGGG